>NC_090651.1:228476024-228716024 GCF_040937935.1 Hyperolius riggenbachi | reverse complement strand
CCTCCTTGAAGTTTTCCACATTTTGTCACATTACTGCCATAAACATGCATCAATTGTATTGGAATTCCACGTGAAAGACCAATACAAAGTGGTGTACATGTGAGAAGTGGATCGAAAATCATACATGATTCCAAACATTTTTTACAAATAAATAACTGCAAAGTGGGGTGTGCGTAATTATTCGGCCCCCTGAGTCAATACTTTGTAGAACCACCTTTTGCTGCAATTACAGCTGCCAGTCTTTTAGGGTATGTCTCTACAACCTTTGCACATCTAGAGACTGAAATATCCTTGCCCATTCTTCTTTGCAAAAGTGCTCCAGCTCAGTGAGATTAGATGGTCAGCGTTCGATCGGATTTAGATCTGGACTTTGACTGGGCCATTCTAACACACAGATATGTTTTGTTTTAAACCATTCCATTGTTGCCCTGGCTTTATGTTTAGGGTCATTGTCCTGCTGGAAGGTGAACCTCCGCCACAGTCTCAAGTCTTTTGCAGTCTCCAAGAGGTTTTCTTCAAAGTTTGCCCTGTATTTGGCTCCATCCATCTTCACATCAACTCTGACCAGCTTCCCTGTCCCTGCTGAAGAGATGCACCCCCCGAGCATGATGCTGCCACCACCATATTTGACAGTGGGGATGGTGTGTTCAGAGTGATGTGCAGTGTTAGTTTTCTGCCACATATAGCATTTTGCATTTTGGCCAAAAAGTTCCATTTTGGTCTCATCTGACCAGAGCACCTTCTTCCACATGGTTGCTGTGTCCCCCGCATGGCTTGTGGCAAACTGCAAACGGGACTTCTTATGCTTTCTGTTAACAATGCCTTTCTTCTTGTCACTCTTCCATAAAGGCCAACTTTGTACAGTGCATGACTAATCGTTGTCCTATGGACAGAGTCTCCCACCTGAGCTGTAGATCTCTGCAGCTCGTCCAGAGTCACCATGGGCCTCTTGACTGCATTTCTGATCAGCGCTCTCCTTGTTCGGCCTGTGAGTTTAGGTGGACGGCCTTGTCTTGGTAGGTTTACAGTTGTGACATACTCCTTCCATTTCTGAATGATCACTTGAACAGTGCTCCATGGGATGTTCAAGGCTTTGGAAATCTTTTTGTAGCCTAAGCCTGCTTTAAATTTCTCAATAACTTGATCCCTGACTTGTCTTGTGTGTTCTTTGGACTTCACGGTGTTGTTGCTCCAAATATTCTCTTAGACCTCTGAGGCCCTCACAGAGCAGCTGTATTTGTACTGACATTAGATTACACACAGGTGCACTCTATTTAGTCATTATCACTCATCAGGCAATGTCTATAGGCAACTGACTGCACTCAGATCAAAGGGGGCCGAATAATTATGCACACACCACTTTGCAGGTATTTATTTGTAAAAAATGTTTGGAATCATGTATGATTTTCGTTCCACTTCTCACATGTACACCACTTTGTGTTGGTCTTTCACGGGGAATTCCAATAAAATTGATTGATGTTTGTGGCACAGTAATATGACAAAATGTGGAAAACTTCAAGGGGGCCGAATACTTTTGCAACCCACTGTGTATATATATATATATGTATGTATGTATATATATATATATATATATATATATATATATATATATATATATGTTTGCTTTGTTAATGCTAGTGATAAATATTGCCATTTTCTGAGACCCTTTATAAAGACAAGCACACTAATGCTTTATAATTATATTGCACTAATAATTAGGAGCAATTTGTGATGATTTTTAGTAAATAGGTCCAGTTATCTGTAAACAAATAATAATACTCAGGACATTTTTTGTTATCTTTTGCAAAATTGTTATGTTAACATCTCCTGTTTCCATTAGGGATATCTAAAACCATTATTTTCCTCTATTTGCTCCACCGTGACAAGGACTGTGGCTGGATAATCAATTTTAGTATGTGTAATCACTTCATAAATCTTCCATTTTTTTCCAGTAATTTGACAAGTCCTCAATGTATACTCCAAGAGCAGCTGCTGCAGCGATCAACATCATTTCAAGTGTTTGATAGTTCCTGTCGGCATCTACAGAATAAGCATATTGAACAGTTAAAATAACAATGCAAAACTCAGGTAAACACCATATGTGTCAAGCATCTGAAATCAGCACCGTCTAAGCACTTTGCAGTGTTACTTGTTGTCTGCAAAAAGCCTATTTGTAAGGGCAATCTAAATATGTAAGTGTTACATACAGCTTTATTTAGCATGAAGACTTAGCACTTTAAATAAAGAAGTTAATTACAGATCACGTATCACAATCAAAGCACAGTAATTAGTGGTATTCCAATGATAGTAAAGGGAAAACTATATTGTTCTTTATTCAGATAGATTCATTTAAATATTAAAATACTGTTATTATTTATTAAAATGCTGAAATATTACACATTTACTAATGTTTTTTTATTTTTTTGTTGTTTATGTTAAAATGTTATTTTGCAAATAAATGCATGTCATCTACACAAGCGCCGGTAACTAGAGGGGGAAGTCCGGACATCCGCGATCCCGGGCGGAATGGACTTCAGTTAGACATGCTGGCTGCTAGTTCATTTATCTACACAAGCGCCACCTGGTAACTAGAGGGGGAAAATCAGGACATCGGCGATCCTGGGCGGCATGGACTTCGGTAAGACATGCTGGCTGCCAGTTCATTTAATATGCATGGGGAGTGGATACACAAGGGGGCGGGACAGAGCGTCCACACTGACTGAAGGGGGGACATTAATACAGGGAGACAGACTAGGGACGGAGCAGCCACACAGGGCCTAAAGTGGGGGGGGCATGGAATACACTAGGAGCGGAGACACATATTAGGGGGCTGGACAGAGTGGCTACACTGGGATCAGAAGGGGGAGGGGAGAAGGGGACACAGCCACAGAAGAAGGCACCTGAGGATACACAGGGTAAAGGAGAGGACAGAAGGGGACACACAGGGGACAGGAGAGGACAGAAGGGGACACCTGGGGACAGAAGGGGACACACAAGAGACATAAGAGAGGAGAGAAGGGGACACAGTAGGACACCAGTTGGGGAAAATATTATAAGACGCTCCTGGAATATGGATGCCACCAGTTTTAGTATATATATATTTTCCCCTGATTTTTTCCCTCTAAACCTAGGTGCGTCTTATATTCCGGAGCATCTTATACGGCGGCAAATACAGTAGCTTATTATTGCCGGCATGCGTGGTGCGGATTAGGGCTGCCGGGTACCTGATGAACAGTGTGTGCTTTTGTCAAGGGGACTGAGTTGCAATACACACAATTATATAATAGTTCATTATATGTTATATGGTGTTTTTGCCGTTGGGTAGTATGTTTCACATGCACCCGTTATTGTGTGTTGTGGCACCTCAGTTTCCCCCTACGATCGGATTGCCGCTGCCCCTCCGGATCCCGATGCAGCCCTTGCTCCGGCTCCCTCCCTGTGCGCTGGCATGTGTAATGTATTTGTTGATGGGCGGTGTTTGAGTGTGCTGATTGGTTGCTGTGAGGCTAAAGGTTAGGGAGTGATACGTCACAGCAGCCACGCCCCTTGAGAAAGCCAAAAGCCGGCGAAACGTCGGGGGAGCTGCCTGCCTCGTGCATGGGATGCCACGCCGCCCCAACCTCCGCATCCATCCTAATCGGGACCCATTCCAACGTCCAAGCTGACCATCCACAATGATTGATCTGGGTAATTCTGGATTAGAGATGGCCCGAACGGTTCGCCGGCGAACCGATTCGCGCAAACTTCGGTGGTTCGCGGTGAACCACAAACTATTTGCGAGTTCGACCTGCCCCCTATACTGCATCATTAGGCTCAACTTTGACCCTCTACATCATAGTCAGCAGACACATGATAGCCAATCAGGCTACACTCCCTCCTGGAACCCCCCCCCCCCCCCCCCTTATAAAAGGCAGGCAGCATCGGTCATTTCCCTCACACGTGTGGCTGCAGTAATTAGAGAAGGGAGAGTTGCTGCAGAGACATAAGGAAAGTTTAGTTAGGCTCTGGTAAGGCTTGTTAGCTTGCTCCTTGCTGATAATTATTGCTAAAAAAACACCCCTCAACAGCTCTTTTGAGAGTTAATGTTGTTCTTGTGATCTATTTTTGTTTTTTTAATGTGTCCCACTGGCACTTGCATATACAGCCCTGTCAGTCAGTCGCAGCTGGCCCTTGGCTCCTTGCTAATTCCTACTGTGCCACTGCCAGGCCCAGCACATTCAGTGCCTACTTTTCACTGCACGTGTGTGACAGGCAGCTGCACATTTGTAATACCAATCACTTAATACCTGTTCTGCTTGTTTACTGCAGCTGCGTGACAGAAGCACGCAGTGTTATATACCAGTCACTGCACCTGTTCACGGTACCTGTGTGTGTGTGTGACAGCTGCACATTTGTAATACCAATCACTGCATACCTGTTCATGTTTACTGCAGCTGCGTGACAGAAGCACGCAGTGTTATATACCAGTCTTGCGTGACTGCACATTGTATTAGTCAAGTCATTGCATACCTTTCACTTCATCCTCCCCCCCCCCCCCCAATATGGACAAAACAAGAGGCAGGCCACCCGGCAGGTCTGTTCGAGGTCGCGCTGTCATGATTTAGTGCTACCCTCGTCGAACAAAGTACAGTGTTCAGAAGGAGGCACGTGCCATCAACCCCCAATATTGTCAGGACGTAGTTGACTATTTAACACAGAACACCTCATCTCCCTCTGCTTCCGCATGGAAGCGTGACATATCTTCCTCCTCCTGCTTTGATTCTGGCACCCCACTTAACACTCCGTCGGCAGCCATCACCAAAGTGCCATCATCCCAGGGCTTAGCGGTGTAGAAATTTTTTTGTGTGTCTGCCTCAGATGAGAGCAATGCCATCTGTACTCTCTGCCACCGAAAGTTGAGCCGTGGAAAGACCAAGACCCGCGTAGGGACAACTACATTATGAAGGCACATGATTACAAAGCGCAAACTGCAATGGGATGACCACCTGAGGAAAAGCAGTACACAAAAGCAAAGCCACACACCGCAGTGTAAGATACCATCACGCAATTATGTCTCAAAAAAAGGCAATACCCAAACTGTACCGTGATGTTGAAAGGTAAGTGGTGTCATCTCTGGTAGTGGCACACAGCGTTGGGTCAAGGGTCCATCTGACCATGGATGCCTGGTCTGCAAAGCACGATCAGGCCTGCCCGAAGACAGTCCCCACACACACCATCTCTACCTGCACACCATGTGACTGCCTGCCCCAAGACTAAGTCACTCCCCACACAGCAGCATCTCTGCCTGCAGGCCGCTTGACTGCCTTCTCCGCCACCACCAATGGGGTTCAGGACTCCAGGCGTATTCCTGAATTTTTAAGGCCGCTGCTAGCAGCGGCCGCCAACGAAGCCAGTAACAATTTTTTCTGGTGTGTGTACATGTCTGCCTATGCAACAACAAAACAAAAGGCATGTACATGTGCCAATTCCCCTTCAGGATCATTACCTTGCCGCGGTGAAGGGGCTTGCGTATCACAATGAAGCAATGTCCACGGCTATATGAGTGTCTCGGGGGGGGGGGGGGGGGCACACCCAAGATAATAAGGTCATTGCTTCATTGTGGACAGACCAAATTCGATCAGCTGGACACTCAGTCACTGTTGTTCTGTCATTCAGCTACCTTAGCCTGAACATATGGGCTTGAAAACCGCCATCTCCTGCACTCTGGCCATGGTGCGCACCAGTCTAGCACGGCCGTCACTACACAAACAGCTGTTTGCGGTGCGTTACACAGTGAGTTTGGTCTGTCAGTGTGGAGCAGTACACTAATTACACTACCTGATTGATGTATACACATGCAAGATGTTTTAAAGCACTTTAGGCCTCCAATTTAGCATGCAATGTGATTTCTGCCCTTAAAACACTGCTGTGCGTCAAATCCTGATTTTTTCCCCCCGGGACTTTTGGTGTGTATCCCACTCCGCCATGCCCCCCTCCAGGTGTTAGACCCCTTGAAACATCTTTTCCATCACTTTTGTGGCCAGCATAAATGTTTCTAGTTTTCAAAGTTTGCCTCCCCATTGAAGTCTATTGCAATTCGCAAAAGTTTGTGTGAACCAAACTTTTGCAGAAGTTCGCGTTCGAGGTTTGCAAACCTAAAATCGGAGGTTAGAGCCATCTCTATTCTGGATAACATATCATTGCCAACTGGGATGGTATTGCCTCACAGATATCCTTGCTATACAGCATCCACAGAAGGGACTCCGCATCACTGCTTTCTACTGACAAGTGAGATTGCTCAACAGGACTTGGTGAGCACTGGCGTAACAATGTGCAGTGGCAGGCAGCGGCAGATACATACCTTCCGTGCGCTCTAGCATGGACGTTCTTCTCTCTCTAGCCTCTGACGCGACTTCCTGTATAAACAGGAAGTTGCGTCAGACACTAGAGGGAGAAATGTCCACGCTGGAGCGCACGGAAGGTATGTATCTGCCGCTGCCCGCCGCTGCACACACAATCGTATTGATGCTGGAGGTGAGCGCAGAGGGGAGAGCCCGAGGTGAGGGAGGGGGGGGGGGCGTCCCCCTCCCCGCTGAAGTGCAGCTTGGCTCTCTCCTCATGCTGCGACCCCTCCAGCCCCCCAAAACGGCCCAGAGCGGGCCCCAGGGGGGAGGCCCGCTCAGAATTTCTGCAGGGGTCCCGGTGGGACCTAGTTATGCCCCTGCCCAATCTATGCATTCTTTATACCTTGTGCCACTGTGCAGTGCTAAACCACTCTGAAGGTGATTTGCATCATGCCTCTGATGACAAATGATGGTCACTAGCTTATCGGCTGCTGTGCTGTTTTGCATGCTGGATGGACTATGTGTCATTCGCTTTGTGCTTGAATACTGCAACACTAACACTGCTTGGCCAATAAGAAGATTCTTTTGCAAATTGCTGTCTGACTTGGCTTGATGAACATAGTGCATGCCTTTTGCATGTAGCTTTCTGCTTTCCCTATCTGTCAATGCTGGATGTCAGTACTATCATACCAATGAACTTTGCAAGCTGCTGTTGTGATTTTATATCATATAGTTAGAAGCATCAACATTTATAGATGCCGGCGTGTGACTGTGGTATAAGTGTGGTGATTGATGCGGTTGTGTTGTGATGGGGTGGCCATCCCATGTATTTTTTTAAAAAGGTATTTTTTCATAGAATTTTGTCCTTCATGAACTAATACATTTTGATTCTTTATGAACTTAAAGTTGTTTTTTGCTGATTTTGGGAGTGCATGCCCCACCATTTAGTGTTTACACTGCCACAATTGTGATTATTATAGTTGTTGAATAACTTGAGAGATGCATCTTGATACACAAGAGGCTGTGTCAGTGACTTCAACGTTCTCAGTATTTAATTTTTGCATTGTAATCCAAGTAGCAAGTCATAAGTCTGGGTAAGGCCTTGGTGTTATCTGCTCTGGTGGGTCTGACTCTGTGTGCACGTTCCACTCGAAAATCCCCTGTGAGAGCCAGTAGCTGCGGGAGAGTTTTTTCACAGAATTCTGGGAGTGTGCTAGGGCGGCATGTTTTAGGGAGGCCTACAATTCTTAGTTTATTTACACCTCAACTTATTTTCAAGATGATCTATATGTGTGTGTAAAACATTATTTTGTGAGAGACTCCCTTTCGGACAGAGTTTTATCTGTGTCACACTCACATTGGAGCAGCCTCTACTCTGCCTCATCCAGCCACGCACCCTAGGCCTGTAGCTCCTTTGTGATGCCTGCCAGCGATACGGATACAGCAGCCTTTATAGTAGCCTGAAGGACTGAGGCAAGCAGTCTCATCATTTCTTTGTCCATCTTTTTGTAATCAATGGGAGGGTGGGCTCTCTTACCATTCTCCAATAGAGTGTCTGAATCCTTTTCCCAGTCCTGCTGCGAGTGTTTAGCATCGGAGGGGTTGCATCGTTTCTGCTTTCTGGGGGACATCTTGCCTTATGTGGGTGAGTCAGAGGAATCTCCCCAGGAGCACGCCAAGCATGTTAAAATATCGGTCCATACAGGAAGTCCCCTGAGTGCATGGGGCTGTGAGCAGCTCGGCTATGTGAAGACCGAGTGGTTTGCAGAGATCAGTGAGTATCGAGCTGCCTGGTTTAGCGGAGCTCCACTATCCTCTGTCCATCACAAGCGCTGGAACTGGAAGTTCAATTTAAGAGTACTTTAGGCATGAACAGTGGAGGCGGTTACATAGTTACATAGTTATTTTGGTTGAAAAAAGACATACGTCCATCGAGTTCAACCAGTACAAAGTACAACACCAGCCTGCTCCCTCACATATCCCTGTTGATCCAGAGGAAGGCGAAAAAACCCTTACAAGGCATGGTCCAATTAGCCCCTAAGGGGAAAAATTCCTTCCCGACTCCAGATGGCAATCAGATAAAATCCCTGGATCAACATCATTAGGCATTACCTAGTAATTGTAGCCATGGATGTCTTTCAACGCAAGGAAAGCATCTAAGCCCCCTTTAAATGCAGGTATAGAGTTTGCCATAACGACTTCCTGTGGCAATGCATTCCACATCTTAATCACTCTTACTGTAAAGAACCCTTTCCTAAATAAATGGCTAAAACGTTTTTCCTCCATGCGCAGATCATGTCCTCTAGTCCTTTGAGAAGTCACTTAAAGAAATTAGCAGCGCTCAGTGGCTTGAAACAAACAGAGGCACTTAAAATCACCATCCAGTAGTCTGGCAAGCGTCAAGTAGACTGTCCCAGAGTCTCAATAAGTTTCCTCAGTGCTCAGCCGACATGTCAAAAAAGAGAGGAGACAAAAAAAGCACATAGCGTAATCCTGTATTGTACAGAAAATGCCCGTCACCACATCCAGAGTGAAAGGACCACCTTGTGCCGGGACACACTCCCCCCTATGTGCCCGCACTCACCCGAACAGCCTCCAACAAATCCGGAGGTATGGATATACAGCGTAGTCAAGGGGATAGGGATCAATTCAATCCACCACGATCAGTTTCTATAACTCAAGGAAGCGCCATATAGTGTAAAATCATTTAATATAGTAAAGGTAAAAAAAGTATCAAACTCACAAGCGAAGGTAGTCAAAAGGCATGTAATCACATGAGTGATAGCAGTCCCGGGTAGCCGCTCACACACACGCTGCCTCAGATCCTCGTCCTGGACTTCCTGATACTCCTGGTGACGTGACGTAGCTCCGCCCTATGCATTTCGTCATGAGAATGACTCATCAGGGGCTCACGTCACTACAATATCCACGGCTCCTATAACCTAACCCTAGGACCTCCCCTTGGTCTAGCTCCACCTATCGCTGAAGCAGAATCCTCCGCATGCCTGTGTATCAGCGTTCACCTCAGGGACAAGCTGCATATAATACATTACGAATAAATCCACCATAACAACAACCACCATAGCAACATACATGATTATCTGGCAGCGCTTCTTACACTTATCCTCATAGGGACCTGCCTAATCATATACAATGCTGTATTTCACTATCTATCAGAAATAAAAATCAAAACGTTCTGTTTGTTAAAACATAAAAAATAAAACAATTAAAATAGAAAAATAAGAACAGCAACGGGGGACATCCCCACCACTACATCATAAACCGCTGGCAGAGCAATGTCAGCAATCACGGCCCCAGCGCGAACATCCGCGATCGATGCGCTAGTGGGTGGGTGCAAAGACACACCAACACACATTGCATGTGTATGCAGCCACCCATCGCGCCGCCGCACTAACTCCGCCGGTCGCCGCTGCTCGACACCCTCCATCATAACCAGCTTCCTTCCAGTGACAAATACCAAAGGCTACAGTTAAAAAACATATAAGTCTGATCCTATACTGTATATACAGAATCAGTTATTTGCAATAAAACAGTTAATATCTAGATCAATATTGAGACCTGATGGACTGAGAGTGTCCAGGTTAAAAATCCATCTCGTCTCCTTTTTTGACAACTCCCTCACCTTATTGCAACCCCTCCAGTTGGGCATTAGTTTCTCAACTGCACAAAAGTGCATCTGGGTTGGGTCGCAGTGGTGTTTTGTTTTAAAATGGAGAGAGACACTATGTTGCTCAAAACCCTTCTTTATATTATTGATATGCTCCCCAATCCTCTCCTTTAGTGGTCTGGTCGTGCGGCCCACATATTGTAGGCCGCAATCACACCAGATCACGTATACCACAAAGGCGGTATTGCAACACATAAATTGACGAAATTTGAATAAGTTACCATTTGAACCTGAAACAATTTGATCTTGTCGGTGAGCGTTTGCCTCTCTGCAACATTTGCACCCCCGACAAGGGAAAAACCCGGCCGATTGCCACCCCAACATCTGTTTCTGTTCTGGTGGGGCCACACAACTAGGCGCAATCCGATTCTTTAAGGTGGGGGCTCGGCGGTAAATAAAATTGGGCTTAGTTGGTAAAATTCCCTTTAATAAATGGTCACTTTGGAGGATATTCCAATGTTTACGGAAAATTCTCTCCACCAATCTATAGTCTGTAGAGTAATCGCTTAAAAAAGAAAAAGATTTTGAATCATCCCTCACATTTTCTTTCTTAGTTTGAAGCAGGGCTCCTCTATCTCTTTCACCCACCTCTATCTGTATTTCTTCTAGCCAGGGTTCACTATAGCCTTTCTCCACAAATTTCGTTTTCAAAGTGTCAGACTGTAAGTAATAATCTTTTAGGTCAGAACAGTTTCTACGAATTCTTGTAAACTGACCCTTTGGGACCCCCTTCAGCCACTGCGGGTGGTGACAACTTGTCACATCAATATAGGCATTTCGATCAGTGGGCTTAAAGAAACATTTTGTAGAGAAACCTTCACCTACCCTCGTGATACTAAGATCCAAGAAGTGTATAGTGTTATTGTCACATTCTGCTGTTAATTGAATATTATCTCTAATCCTATTGATCTCACTAATAAATTCCTGAAAACTTACCTCATCCCCCCTCCAGAAGATCAAAAGGTCGTCAATATACCTTTTCCAAAGGGCGACCCTTGGCCCCCCTATTCTTAAAGCTTCCTCTTCCCACAGTGCCATGTAGATATTAGCTAAACTTGGGGCATAAGACGCCCCCATAGCACAACCGTACACCTGTCTGAAGAATTGATGCTTATGCCAAAAATAGTTCCGTTTAAGAGAAAAATCGAGCAGTGACAAAACAAATTCCATTTGGACCCCGCGCATATCACAAAACCGATGCAAAGCAGTTCTCGCCGCCTCTATGCCGTCATCATGAGGAATATTAGTATACAGTGATCCTACATCCGCTGTGGCCAGCAGGATGTCACCTTCTATCTTCAATTCCTCCAACAGCTGTACAGTGTGCTTAGTATCCAGCAGGATATGTGGCAACCGAGGAACAATCGGTTGGAGAAAACTGTCTATATATTGACCTACTCTATGAGTGACAGATCCAATCCCACTCAAGATAGGTCTCCCAGGGGGGTCTGTGGTGCTTTTGTGTATCTTTGGAAGTTGATACATGATGGGTATCCGTGGTGCCGAAGGCACCAAAAAATCAGTCGTCTTTTTGTCTATGAGGCCCATCAGCAGGCCCTCATCCAACAAGAGGGCTAATTCCCGTTTAAATTTAAGGGTCGGGTCCCCCGACAGCACTTCATAAGTTTTATCATCATAAATCAATCTATCTAATTCAGCAAAGTACTGATCTTTCCGCAAAAGCACCACTCCTCCCCCTTTATCGGCTGGAACAACCAAAAGGGAGAGTATTGAAACCCCAAGAGCAAAGAGTGGGTAATAAAGATAGGATTCAACATAGACCATATGATGGGAGAGGGGCTGGTGGGTCCCAGAATAATAGAGGTGCACAATGGAATAGAAGAGTAGACCCACAACCGAATTATCAATATCCGGTCCATATTCAAAATAGATTTCAGCCTCTTCGGGAAGATAGAAATTTTGGGCAACCACATTTTTTAGCCCCACGCCCCCGGTATTGGAGAGAAGGGTGGGAGGAGGAAGAATACCTGGGGGGGCAATCAATTACACCAGTCACACCAAGAAAAAGAGGTGCAGAAGGGGGAGGAGAGCAGGCAGAAGGGAACAAAAGAAGAAGGCAGTGATAGGAGCAGGTATTTATAACCTGAGTGGCGTTCCGTTGGAGGAGCACGAAATGAAATTGTTAGACAAAGGGTTAAAATATGCACCCAAGAGCCAGCTGAACAAATTTAATGCATTTATTGATGTTCATCGTTATACGAGAAAATTGAACATCAAGAAGTATTTTATTCAGAAAGAAGGGCCTACAAATCGGTTGAATCGTGTTGAGACCGCTCCTCGGACGACTTTCCGGAGCGCATCCACCTTCAACCCCCAAGATACCTCAGCTTTGAATGCAGTGGAAAATTTTAAAGATAGGGTGGTGGATGACCTCAAAAAAGTGAATATCAAGTCCAAATCTTCTAATGAACACACGATAGATAGTTTAATGAAGGAGAAGGGGTTGGTTGTGCGGTCCGCCGATAAAGGGGGAGGAGTGGTGCTTTTGCGGAAAGATCAGTACTTTACTGAATTAGATAGATTGATTTATGATGATAAAACTTATGAAGTGCTGTCGGGGGACCCGACCCTTAAATTTAAACGGGAATTAGCCCTCTTGTTGGATGAGGGCCTGCTGATGGGCCTCATAGACAAAAAGACGACTGATTTTTTGGTGCCTTCGGCACCACGGATACCCATCATGTATCAACTTCCAAAGATACACAAAAGCACCACAGACCCCCCTGGGAGACCTATCTTGAGTGGGATTGGATCTGTCACTCATAGAGTAGGTCAATATATAGACAGTTTTCTCCAACCGATTGTTCCTCGGTTGCCACATATCCTGCTGGATACTAAGCACACTGTACAGCTGTTGGAGGAATTGAAGATAGAAGGTGACATCCTGCTGGCCACAGCGGATGTAGGATCACTGTATACTAATATTCCTCATGATGACGGCATAGAGGCGGCGAGAACTGCTTTGCATCGGTTTTGTGATATGCGCGGGGTCCAAATGGAATTTGTTTTGTCACTGCTCGATTTTTCTCTTAAACGGAACTATTTTTGGCATAAGCATCAATTCTTCAGACAGGTGTACGGTTGTGCTATGGGGGCGTCTTATGCCCCAAGTTTAGCTAATATCTACATGGCACTGTGGGAAGAGGAAGCTTTAAGAATAGGGGGGCCAAGGGTCGCCCTTTGGAAAAGGTATATTGACGACCTTTTGATCTTCTGGAGGGGGGATGAGGTAAGTTTTCAGGAATTTATTAGTGAGATCAATAGGATTAGAGATAATATTCAATTAACAGCAGAATGTGACAATAACACTATACACTTCTTGGATCTTAGTATCACGAGGGTAGGTGAAGGTTTCTCTACAAAATGTTTCTTTAAGCCCACTGATCGAAATGCCTATATTGATGTGACAAGTTGTCACCACCCGCAGTGGCTGAAGGGGGTCCCAAAGGGTCAGTTTACAAGAATTCGTAGAAACTGTTCTGACCTAAAAGATTATTACTTACAGTCTGACACTTTGAAAACGAAATTTGTGGAGAAAGGCTATAGTGAACCCTGGCTAGAAGAAATACAGATAGAGGTGGGTGAAAGAGATAGAGGAGCCCTGCTTCAAACTAAGAAAGAAAATGTGAGGGATGATTCAAAATCTTTTTCTTTTTTAAGCGATTACTCTACAGACTATAGATTGGTGGAGAGAATTTTCTGTAAACATTGGAATATCCTCCAAAGTGACCATTTATTAAAGGGAATTTTACCAACTAAGCCCAATTTTATTTACCGCCGAGCCCCCACCTTAAAGAATCGGATTGCGCCTAGTTGTGTGGCCCCACCAGAACAGAAACAGATGTTGGGGTGGCAATCGGCCGGGTTTTTCCCTTGTCGGGGGTGCAAATGTTGCAGAGAGGCAAACGCTCACCGACAAGATCAAATTGTTTCAGGTTCAAATGGTAACTTATTCAAATTTCGTCAATTTATGTGTTGCAATACCGCCTTTGTGGTATACGTGATCTGGTGTGATTGCGGCCTACAATATGTGGGCCGCACGACCAGACCACTAAAGGAGAGGATTGGGGAGCATATCAATAATATAAAGAAGGGTTTTGAGCAACATAGTGTCTCTCTCCATTTTAAAACAAAACACCACTGCGACCCAACCCAGATGCACTTTTGTGCAGTTGAGAAACTAATGCCCAACTGGAGGGGTTGCAATAAGGTGAGGGAGTTGTCAAAAAAGGAGACGAGATGGATTTTTAACCTGGACACTCTCAGTCCATCAGGTCTCAATATTGATCTAGATATTAACTGTTTTATTGCAAATAACTGATTCTGTATATACAGTATAGGATCAGACTTATATGTTTTTTAACTGTAGCCTTTGGTATTTGTCACTGGAAGGAAGCTGGTTATGATGGAGGGTGTCGAGCAGCGGCGACCGGCGGAGTTAGTGCGGCGGCGCGATGGGTGGCTGCATACACATGCAATGTGTGTTGGTGTGTCTTTGCACCCACCCACTAGCGCATCGATCGCGGATGTTCGCGCTGGGGCCGTGATTGCTGACATTGCTCTGCCAGCGGTTTATGATGTAGTGGTGGGGATGTCCCCCGTTGCTGTTCTTATTTTTCTATTTTAATTGTTTTATTTTTTATGTTTTAACAAACAGAACGTTTTGATTTTTATTTCTGATAGATAGTGAAATACAGCATTGTATATGATTAGGCAGGTCCCTATGAGGATAAGTGTAAGAAGCGCTGCCAGATAATCATGTATGTTGCTATGGTGGTTGTTGTTATGGTGGATTTATTCGTAATGTATTATATGCAGCTTGTCCCTGAGGTGAACGCTGATACACAGGCATGCGGAGGATTCTGCTTCAGCGATAGGTGGAGCTAGACCAAGGGGAGGTCCTAGGGTTAGGTTATAGGAGCCGTGAATATTGTAGTGACGTGAGCCCCTGATGAGTCATTCTCATGACGAAATGCATAGGGCGGAGCTACGTCACGTGACCAGGAGTATCAGGAAGTCCAGGACGAGGATCTGAGGCAGCGTGTGTGTGAGCGGCTACCCGGGACTGCTATCACTCATGTGATTACATGCCTTTTGACTACCTTCGCTTGTGAGTTTGATACTTTTTTACCTTTACTATATTAAATGATTTTACACTATATGGCGCTTCCTTGAGTTATAGAAACTGATCGTGGTGGATTGAATTGATCCCTATCCCCTTGACTACGCTGTATATCCATACCTCCGGATTTGTTGGAGGCTGTTCGGGTGAGTGCGGGCACATAGGGGGGAGTGTGTCCCGGCACAAGGTGGTCCTTTCACTCTGGATGTGGTGACGGGCATTTTCTGTACAATACAGGATTACGCTATGTGCTTTTTTTGTCTCCTCTCTTTTTTGACATGTCGGCTGAGCACTGAGGAAACTTATTGAGACTCTGGGACAGTCTACTTGACGCTTGCCAGACTACTGGATGGTGATTTTAAGTGCCTCTGTTTGTTTCAAGCCACTGAGCGCTGCTAATTTCTTTAAGTGACTTTTTGAGGACAATATACAGCATTGTTTATTTAGAGCGCTCCATGTGATTGATGTTTTTTCCATTAGCGCAGCTTTTCAGTTTATTGTTAGTCCTTTGAGAAGGCCTAGGGACAAAAAGCTCATCCGCCAAGGTATTATATTGCCCTCTGATGTATTTATACATGTTAATTAGATCCCCTCTAAGGCGTCTTTTCTCTAGACTAAATAAACCCAGTTTATCTAACCTTTCTTGATAAGTGAGACCTTCCATCCCACGCATCAATTTTGTTGCTCGTCTCTGCACCTGCTCTAAAACTGCAATATCTTTTTTGTAATGTGGTGCCCAGAACTGAATTCCATATTCCAGATGTGGCCTTACTAGAGAGTTAAACAGGGGCAATATTATGCTAGCATCTCGAGTTTTTATTTCCCTTTTAATGCATCCCAAAATTTTGTTAGCTTTAGCTGCAGCTGCTTGGCATTGAGTACGATTATTTAACTTGTTGTCAATGAGTACTCCTAAGTCCTTCTCCAAGTTTGATGTCCCCAACTGTATCCCATTTATTTTGTATGGTGCTAGACCATTCGTACGTCCAAAATGCATGACCTTACATTTGTCAACATTGAATTTCATCTGCCATGTATGTGCCCATATAGCCATCCTATCCAGATCCTGTTGCAATATGACACTATCTTCCTGAGAGTTAATGATTCTGCACAATTTTGTATCATCTGCAAAAATAGCAACATTGCTCACTACTGCATCTACTAGGTCATTAATAAATAAATTGAAGAGCACTGGACCCAGAACAGACCCCTGTGGGACCCCACTGCTAACAGTCTCCCATTTTGAGTATGATCCATTGACCACAACTCTTTGTTTTCTGTCCATTAGCCAGTTCCCTATCCATGAACACAGACTCTTCCCCAGTCCTTGCATTCTCAACTTTTGCACCAGACTTTTGTGGGGAACAGTGTCGAAGGCCTTTGCAAAGTCCAAGTATATCACATCTACAGCATTACCAATATCCATATTAGCATTCACTACCTCATAAAAGCTGAGCATGTTAGTCAAACAGGACCTGTCTTTAGTAAACCCATGTTGATGCTGAGAAATAAGATTATTTTCTACTATGAAGTCATGTATAGTATCTCTTAGTAACCCCTCAAATAGTTTGCATACAACTGATGTTAAACTTACAGGTCTATAATTTCCTGGATCAGATTTTTTGCCCTTCTTAAATAATGGGAAAACGTGGGCTGTACGCCAATCCACTGGGACTCTGCCAGTTGCAAGAGAGTCACAAAAGATAAGATAAAGGGGTTTATCTATAACTGAACTTAATTCCCTTAGGACCCGAGGATGCATGCCATCCGGGCCAGGTGCCTTGTCTATTTTTAATTTATTTAGTCTTGCCTTCACTTCTTCCTGCGTTAAGTATTTAATATTACAGTTAGAAGATTGAGACTCTTCCGCCTCTGTAGTTTGCAACAGTGCTGTTTCTTTTGTGAAGACAGAAGCAAAGAAAGCATTTAATAACTCTGCCTTACCTTGGTCATCCACCATTGAGTTCCCATCCTCATCCTTTAGGAGTCCTATACAGTCAACCTTTCTTTTTTTAGAGTTAATGTACTTGTAAAACTTTTTTGGGTTAGATTTGATATCCTTAGCGATTTGTTTTTCAGCTTCAATCTTTGCCTGCCTAATTTCTTTTTTACAATTTTTATTGCACTCCTTATAATTGCTTAGTGCAGCCTCGGTCCCCTCCTGTTTTAAGACCTTATAGGCATTCTTTTTCCTCTTCATTTTATCTTTAACCTTTCTATTCATCCATAGAGGCCTTTTTTTATTCCTAGACATTTTGTTTCCATATGGGATATACATACTACAGTATTGATTGAGTATAAGTTTAAAAGCTTGCCATTTCCCTTCAGTGTCTTCCCCTTGTAGTACATTATCCCAGTTCACCAAACTTAGTGCCTGCCTAATTTGAGTGAACTTTGCTTTTCTAAAGTTCATAGTTTTAGTGGTCCCGCTGCCCCTTGGCCTATCAGTCACCAGCTCAAACGTTATCATGTTGTGATCACTATTTCCCAAATGTTCTTGAACCTGCACATTTGATACATTATCTGGTCTATTAGAAATGATCAGATCCAGTAACGCATTCCCCCTAGTTGGTTCAGTTACCATTTGAGTCAAGTAATTGTCCTGTAGTGCTGCCAGAAATCTGCTGCTTTTACCAGAATGGGTAGCCTCAATACTCCAGTCAATGTCTGAAAAGTTGAAGTCGCCCATAATTATGACCTCATTTTTACCTGCAGCTTTTTCAATCTGCTGTAGTAATCGCAGTTCTGCAGCTTCATTAATAAGAGGTGGCCTGTAGCATACCCCAATAAGCAATTGGCAACTTTTATTTCCACCATGAATATTTACCCAAACGGACTCCACATCTTCGCAATCTTCCTCCATCTCATCGTTGAGGACAGCTGTAAGAGAATTCTTAACAAAGAGACAAACCCCTCCACCTTTTTTCCCTGTTCTATCCCTCCTAAACACATTGTATCCTTTTAAATTAGCTATCCAGTCATGGCTTTCATCCATCCATGTCTCGGTTATTCCCACAATGTCATAGCCTTTGTCATTCAGAATGAACTCTAGTTCGTCTATTTTATTTGCAAGGCTCCGAGCATTGGTTACCATGCACTTTATATTTTTACCACCACATTTACCAATTTTGTTTACATGAAATGGGCTACTTGAATTTTTACCAACCTCCTTAATCTTTACACTGTCCCCACCCCCCTCTCCACCCTCCATAATGATAGGTTCCCACTGTCTTTTTACCTCATCTTGTCTATGTATTGAGACTTTATCCTCCCGCCTCCCCCCAGATCCTAGTTTAAAATCTCCTCCAACCGTTTAGCCATCTAGTTTAAAATCTCCTCCAACCGTTTAGCCATCTTCGGTGACAAAAGAAGAAGCAGAATCACCATGGCAAGAGGAAGCTGGTAGAGGCATTTGCTATTTTCTCTAGGTCTGGCTGCAGTGCTCTATCCGTGCAAATGGATGGTGAATTTGGATTTGAATATGGTTATTCGTATAGGTTGTGCCTGGTTTGTTAATATTTTTGCCACTTTTCAAATGCTAACACATAATTTACAGATGAACGTAGTTCTGTCAGAAGGCAATTTTGTAAAGAACAGCCAAACAGCTACGGTCTTGATCAGGCCAAAAATTGTTCCAACTCTGGTGACAGCTGATTACGAGGAAGGATGGCTGTGAGTAGGCTAAAGGTTATCTTGGTTGTTCACTATAGTTCTCCATCTTCCTCCGTCTCCTGAGTCCTAGACTGCAACACAGTCTAGGACTATATGCTTTTTTTACTACTCCACAGGTCCCACATCCTTGGTGGTTTCTACCGCAATGTAGGGAAACTGGGATATGTAATATATTGTTCTTTGTACTTTAGGTGCCCTTTAAATTCACTGACTGACCCTTCCACCAGTTTGAAAAATGGAGAGGAAATAAACTATTACATAGTAGAAAACACATTTTAAAAAATACAAAAAAGAGAGATATTAGGTCCTTTACTTTGCATGTTCTTTTCATTTTGTATTAAATTATATAATTATATTTAACTGATTGCTTGTCAAATTTACCTTCAGGTTTTTTTTTTTCTGAAGCTTTAATTTAGAGAGACTGGGTTCACAAATGACTTCAATATCATCAACACACAACAAAGCTCAGAAATGGATGGTCCTCCATCTTTTGTAAAACAAATCAGCAGGAAAAAAAATGTAGAAATCACAGCAATATCACCCGCCTATGTCAAAGCATGCCAAGAACCTTCCCCGTGAGGTAATGACTGTTTTTAAGTTGAACCATGCTGTATAATAAATCAATATATCCATGCATCTATAAAAAGCCCAGCAATTGAGTCTAACGCTTCCCCCTTCAGTTGTGATTAGTAAATATAAACACAGCTCTTGTGGAAGCTTGACACAGAAAGGCTACATGTAATCACAGAGAGCACAATGGGACTTTAATGATAATTACAGGCTATCCTTGGGTAGGCAATCATTCAAATTACACAAGCCAGGTTCTGCTTCAATGTTCGGAAAAGAAAGATTGGTACTTTAGCAGCTGTTGGTGGCAAGAGGTTACTGTAAATTCTTCTAATACTAACTTTTACATGAAAAATAGAGGCATCGTTTGCGTTCAGGGTGATTTAATTTATGTGGCTAATTCAATTTAAAGAGAGCAATTACTCTGCTCTTGAATTGCATACAGTAGCATACCCTACTAAAACAAGACTTTCTTAAAATGATAGTTAAAGCCAACTTCAGGCAGACGTTCAGATCTAAATATACCATCCTCATGCTTAGCAAGCAGAGCATGGCAAATGTTACCTTCTGTGTGTCAATGTGTCTGCAGCTAATAATGTGATTTATAAACCTGTCTTGAAGCAACCCAGTTGAAAGTGTTAAAGTGTACCTCAGGTGGGGGATTAAAAAGAATATATACATACCTGGGGCTCCAGGTTTATCGCTCCTATGCTATCCTCCTCCGCCTTCTCGTTGGTCTGCAAATCGCCCCAGTAAGTCGTCCAGTCAGGGCCAGTCGATGTAGGCGCAGTCCGGCTACACGTTCCTCGGCCACACACGCTCCTCCGCCATGCTTCCATCGCCTGGAGCTTTCAGCGCCTGTGCAGTAATACTGTTGTACTAGTACTGCACAGTTGGCCCCAGACTAGAGGGCTTTCCAGGGCCAAATGCAAAAGAATAAGAAGGCGTAGGAGGACGTCGTGGGAGCGATAAGCCTGGAGGGGGCTGGAAAAAGCCCCTGGTATGTATATTTTCTTTTTAATCTTTTCAATCCCCCATCTCAGGTTCTCTATAAGGGGTGTGTGTGTGTGTTTAGGGGGGAATGGAGAGTAGGTTTATCTACTGCTTGAGTTCATCATGTTCTTCAGACTGAAATGGGGAAAGCCGCTAACCCTTAGAAGTTTGTAGTCTACAGCTGTGGTTGGATATAAAAAACCTTTTAAAAGTGATCACCCAAGTAGGGTAACCGTAAGCTTTAGTCTACAGCTTCATGTCAACAGCAAATGTTACTGTAGACAGTTTTTTTCCCTTTGAAACAATAGTCACTATTTGTATCACTATGCTGGAATGAGGCAGCTTTACGTGTACCTGAGCCACCAAGAAGGAAAGATTTGATACTTACCCTGGGCTTCCTCCAGCCCCATAAGCACCGCTGAGTCTCTTGCTGCCCTCTTGCGTGCCTCTGTTATGCTGCAGTCAGCCCCGGTAACTGGCTCAATCTCGTCAGGCGGGGTCTTCTGCACAATCGCGAAACTCCCCCCCATGCATGGGGTGGGAAAATAAGGAGTTGTTTTATTCAGGTTTAACTTAAGGAACCTGGCTGACATTCAGGATAAGATAACAGAGACAGGAGAATACCTTCACCTGATGAGGAAGTGTTGAACCAAGATATTCAGGAAGTGTGTGCAGCAGTGGCCAGGATCGCTTCTGAAGGATAGTGATTATATGCTGTTACATTACTATCCTGTGCTTCACTCTGATTATTTTAATGGGACTATTATATTAAACATGATTTTATACAAGAAAAGCTGTTTGTGTTGTTGGCAAGTCAGAATGAACATTGGCTAAAGGGTTGCTAAGTCTGCAGAGCTGAGGTTAAAGGCAAAGCGACACCATTATATGTCAGTGCACGAGCCAAAATCTGGTAAACAGGGGATATAGAAGGGAGTGTGACTCCTGACACCCTTGGCGGCTGTGGGCTGTATGTTTCGGGGCTACACGTTAACGGTGCTTGTAATGATGTATACAGTCTACGCTATGTTTGTTTATGTTTAATATTCATGCAGGTGTTATGCAATCTGAGAAGTAGATGGTGTACACTGAGACACTGAGCGCTAGTGGATTCTGTGATTCGTTATTGGACTGTTTGGGTGGTCTTGCACAGCGCTCCACCATTGGATAGGTACTTTATTATGCCTTATTGATCTTAAGCGAGGTTCACACCATCTGTGTTGAACAATGAACATTCCTTAAAGATAATCTGTATTGTTAAAATCGCACAAAAGTAAACATACCAGTGCGTTAGGGGACATCTCCTATTACCCTCTGTCACAATTTTGCCGCTCCTCGCCGCATTAAAAGTGGTTAAAAACAGTTTTAAAAAGTTTGTTTATAAACAAACAAAATGGCCACCAAAACAGGAAGTAGATTGATGTACAGTATGTCCACACATAGAAAATACATCCATACACAAGCAGGCTGTATACAGCCTTCCTTTTGAATCTCAAGAGATCATTTGTGTGTTTCTTTCCCCCTGCAGCTGAGAAGAGAGAAGCTGCTCTAATCTAAATAATACACAGGCAGTGTGTATAGAGGGGCCTGGATGGGGGAGATGCATCACAGAACCACAACACTGAAGAACTTGGCAGCCTTCCAGACACCGGCCTGACAAGTCTGACAAGAGAGAGATACGTTGATTTATTATAGAGATGGTGATAGTAGAAAGTGCTGCAGTAAGCCAGAACAGATTAGAATAGCTTTTGGAACTTGTAGGATGATAAAAAACAGGATGCAATTTTTGTTACGTAGTCTCTTTAAATTAAATACATATTTTTTGTGATTATTTTTCCATCAACTCCCCTTCACCATGCCACTGTCTGGGTTTTTGGAAATCTTGTACACCCTTTTTTTAAAGGAAATCAAAATGTCCTGCTCATTCTTATTTTGCAAGATTTGCATGTGTGTGTGTGTCTTTAAAGGGGCTTTAAAGCCATGGCGATTGCTGGGACTGTAAGCTAGGGAAAATCTCAGGGGGACGCAGTCAACCATTGAAAAAAGACAAGAAACAAAAGTGGTTCTATTCTTCACAGTGTCCAAAATGTTTTATTTATTTTTTTTGTAACTACCTAATGATGGGCGTGACCGCGGCAGCATCCCCAGGACCGCCTAACGCCGATTGGCGTCAAGTCCTGGAGCTGCAGTTTACCAGGAAACTCAGCTCAGCTCCCTGATCAGCCTGCTACCTGCGATCGTCTTCGTTTCCATTTGTAAACAGAAATCCCCTTTGTTTACATTTGTGCAGCACTGTGATCTCCTGCAGCGCTGTACGGGGGACAATCGGCTGCCCCTCAGAGCGGCTCTAATGGGTGTCCCTCTCAATGGCTGATGCCTGTGAGAGGCGGGGAACAGTGCCGATCACCGTCTTATGGAGATTTAGGATGGGAAAGGAGGGAGAGGGAGGAGGGATGGAGAGGGAGGAGGGATGGAGAGGGAGGGAAATCCTTGCCTTTTTTAAATAATAATTTAAAAAAGGGATGTTACTCACAGTATAAAGTAACGTTTTATTAACTTTTTATTTTTGGAGGGTACAAAATTGTGTCAATAGCCTGGCTGTGCACCTCTGTAGCTACACTATATTGGGCTCTCGGTTTCCTTTTGTCTTCTTCAAATTAAAAAAAGGATCACAGCAGCGATCAGAGTCCTCCAAAAGAGTGTCCTATTAAGGACAATAAAAGGAGGAAAAATTCATTTGTGTGCTGAGTTGTAGGGCTGTGCAGCATGCTAACAAAGCTGCACAGCCCTGTATTGTGAAAAATGGTCTGGTCACTAGGGGGTGTAAACCTGTAGTCCTGAAGTGGTTAATTACTGGAGCTGAGAATTAAGAGGTAATCAATAGACAAGAGATTTGTAAGTGTACATTATTAGTCTCACTCTCCAGCCTGTCACCGCTCAATCACATCTGATATCAGAGCATTGTACATATGTGTACAGTTTCTGCAGCACAAAATTAGAGGCACAAATAGAAAAATGTTCAAAAGACACTTCACTATAAAATTAATTCCCTCATGCTGTCTGGTGAACAGCAGCAATTTGTAGTCCATCCAAAGGAAACCTTGGCATAAGTACAGACAATAAATGTAGTTGTTCAACTTTACAGCTGCTGCTTGGAAGAAAAAGCAAAACCTGAAAGCCATTTATATGCAGAAGAACAATCAGCAGCCCCAAAGGCCTAGAATTGTATGAAACATAAAGGGCATCGTGAACATCAGAAAGCATGAGCAAATAATACCGCATGCAGCACCGTGAGATCCTTGTGCATTCTATAAAGCTCTATAGTGTTGGCTTTCCAGCCATCACTTCACATGGGAATAAACGATCTTTTAGCATTAAAATTGCAATAAGATCACATTAAGATCATATAGCAGCAGCCTTAAAGTGGCCACTAATGGTCTAACTTTCTAGCAAAAAATCATTTGCGCGATCAGAATTCTGATCAGATTGGTAGCAAAGAGAGATGGCTCGAACCTCCGATTTTGGGTTCGCGAACCTTGAATGTGAACTTCCGCAAAAGTTTGTGTTCGCGCGAACCATAAGAACCGCAATAGACTTCAATGGGCAGGCGAACTTTGAAAAATACAAACACTGTTTCTGGCCATAAAAGTGATGGAAAAGAGGTTTTAAGGGGTCTAAAACCTGGAGGGGGTCAGTGACTACAAAAAGAAAAAAAAATTCGAAGAAAATTTCAAAAAGACCTTATTGTTTTTGAGAAAATCGATTTTAAAATTCTCCTTCTGACCGTGGGAAAATTAAACGCCTGCCGACTTTAGCGGTTAATAGCAAAGTCCCCTTGCATAGTAGAAACACCTAATTTGCAGAGTATGTAGAGGGGGACAGTGACTATAAGAGGAAAAAACTCATTTTTCCTGGGAGGGGGGTGGGCATCTGGGGTCCCTTTCTTAAAGGGGACTCCCAGATGCCACCATGAACCCGCCCCCCAGGGAGTCGTCGCCCCCACCTCCTCCTGGTGCACCGGAGGTGTGGAAGAGCCCCTTGTCCATGGATTGGACAAGGGCTCAGGGGGAGAGGGGAAGGCTTGGCCGCCCCTCTCCCCCGGAACCCCCCCATACCATGGACCCTGTGGGCTGGTATAGCTCAGGGTGCAAAGCCCCACGTGGCCAGGGCTCCACATTCTGGCTATCCCAGCCTGCATGGGGACAAGGGGTTACAGGGAGCTCGATAGGGGGACCCCACGTAATTTTTGGGGAAATTTCCCACACTCTGAACATAAAAACATTTTAATAAAAAAAATATATTTTTTTTTAAATATTGTTTCCCGCTATCTTTTTAACATATCCTGCAAATTTGGTGTTGCTAGGATGTAAGGGGCCATTGCTATTAACTGCTAAAGTTGGTGGGAATTGTTTCCCGAACTGTCATTTAATTTAACCACTTGCCGACCGCACACTCATAACGTGCGTCGGCAAAGTGGCAGCTGCCGGACCAGCGACGCAGTACTGCGTCGCCAGCTGCAGCCTAATTAATCAGGAAGCAGCCGCTCGTACGAGCGGCTGCTTCCTGTCAAATCACGGCGGGGGGCTCTGTGAATAGCCTGCGGGCCGCCGATGGCGGCTCGCAGGCTAGATGTAAACACAAGCGGAAATAATCCGCTTTGTTTACATTTGTACGGCGCTGCTGCGCAGCAGCGCCGTAAGGCAGATCGGCGATCCCCGGCCAATCAGCGGCCGGGGATCGCCGCCATGTGACAGGGGACGTCCTGTCACTGGCTGCACAGGACGGATAGCCGTCCTGTGCAGCCCCGATCACCGGGGGAGGCAGCAGGTAGGAGAGGGAGGGGGGAATTTCGCCGCGGAGGGGGGCTTTGAGGTGCCCCTCCCGCCACCCACAGCAGGCAGGAGAGATCAGACCCCCCCAGCACATCATCCCCATAGGGGGGAAAAAAGGGGGGCAATCTGATCTCCCTGCCTGCACCCTGATCTGTGCTGGGGGCTGCAGAGCCCACCCAGCACAGATCAATCAAACCAGCGCTGGTCCTTAAGGGGGGGTAAAGGGTGGGTCCTCAAGTGGTTAAATGTATACTATTTTTCTTTGAAATTTTAAAATCGATTTTCTCAAAAAGTAAAGGTCTTTTTGAAAAAACGTTTTTCCTCTTTTAGTCACTGACCCCCTCTACATAACCTGCAAATGTGGTGTTTCTACTATGTAAGGGGACTTTGCTATTAACTGCTAAAGTCGGCGGGCATTCATTTTCCCACGGTCAGAAGGAGAATTTTAAAATCGATTTTCTCAAAAATTATAAGGTCTTTTTGGAAAAAAAATGTCCTCTTATCCACTGTCCTTATTTACATACCCTGCAAATTTGGGGTTTATAGCATGCAATGGGGCTTAGCTATTAACCGTTAAAGTCGGCACCATTAAAGTGTATGGGAAAAATGTGAACACACAATTTTTGAAAAAAAATTGTGTTTCGTGGCGAACGTGAACTAATGAAATTTGCGCAAACAAGTTCGTCCGCGAACCATTTGGGCCATCTCTAGTAGAAAATCATCTCCATTGATGGGCACAATCGATTGCGAACGATTATAAAAACAGTCATCCAATTGGATTTTCCTAGGACTAAATTAGATTTTTTTTGTGGGTTGTGATAGATAGTTAGCAAAGTTTAGTTTGTTGATGGTGTAGTGAACGATTTAACTTCTGATCAGAATTATCTGATCACTCAAATGATTTTTTGCTAGAAATTGGATCATTCTGTGTGTAACATGGACACACCTTTAGTGTGTCCATGTTACACAGGTACTGGCGGAAAAAGTACTCTTGGAGAGAACCACTGTGGATCCCCTAATCTCAGTGCCACTGAGCATGGTGCGTGATAATGTTATGACATACAGTAATTGCATGCATGCATACAGGGAGTGTAGAGACTGTCTGGCCTCTGGGGACACTTCTTCCCAGTTCTGTCCTCAAATGCAGGAGTGGTATAAGGACAGTATCCCCCCCCCCCCCCCAGTATAGTTGCCCCAGTATAGCTTGCCACAGTATAGGTTGTACAGTTGCTCCTGTATAGCTAGTATAGTTCATGTATAGCTAGTATAGGTAGCCTGGAAGGGGAGCTGAGCCGCAGGCACAGCCTACTGATGCCGGGAACGTGGAAGCAGAAGGAAGAGGCCAGTAATTCTTCCTCCGCCCACTGCCGCACTGATATACTATCTGGAGGGGAAGCGCGGACGGCGATGATCCACATGAGCGAGGGGGTGGCCAAACCTCCTCCGCACCATTGTGCCCACTGCCTCCACTTCCTGGCTGCTACCCCCTCCAGCTGTGCTCATGGAACCCCCCCCCCAGCCAGGCTGGCATCACCCCCAGACTTCCACCACCAAGTGAATAGAAATTGATAAGAAAAAAATAAGAGAATCGAGCGAGAAATCAAGCGGAAAAACGAATCGAAAATCAATTGAACGGAAAATTGACCGGAAAAAACGCATCATTCATGTGTACCTAGCATTAAGCAATACAGTTGCCTGGCAGCCCTGCTGATCTATTTGGCTGCAGTAGTGAAAAACATGAGAAACAAGCATCCAGCTAATCTTGTCAGATCTAACCATGTCAGAAACACCTGATCTGCGGCATGCTTGTTCAGGAGTTTAGGCTGGGAGTATTAGAGGCAGAGGATCAGCAGGATAGCCAGGCAACTAGTATTGCTTAAAAGGAAATACATATGGCAGTCTCCATATCCCTCTCACTTCAGTTGTCCT
This sequence comes from Hyperolius riggenbachi, assembly GCF_040937935.1. NCBI lineage: Eukaryota > Metazoa > Chordata > Amphibia > Anura > Hyperoliidae > Hyperolius > Hyperolius riggenbachi. Next base: position 228,688,880 of record NC_090651.1, on the reverse strand, counting down.
TTAGGGTATTTCTCCAGCTGGAACATATAATTTGCCATCAAATTGATCCATCCATCTGAACCAATGAAAAGCCTCTGTAGAAAATAAAAAATATCCCAATTCTGGGGTTACTGTCTGATTAGTTTGCACTAGGGAAGCAATGCATATGGGCTGATCAACATTCTGGTTTATTTTATTTATTAAATTTTTGGGGGTGCTTTATCATCGCTTAAAGGGAAGATCCGCGCTGCTAAAAAAAAAAACTGCACTCACCTGAGGCTTCTTCCAGCTCCTGGCAGTCGAATGTTGCCCTCGGCGCAGCTCCTCTCCCTCCGGGCGTCCAGCGGTGAAAAAACCGACCTCGCCAGGTCGGCTTGCGAGTCGGTGTCATGTGCGTTCCACGGCTCGAGTCCCGTGGTGTACGTGATGTCATTGGGTCTGCGCAGTAGAGACCCGATGACGTCTCTGCACTACATGACCCCCCGTCGTGGAGCGCACAGAAGCCGACCTGGCGTGTGAACCTTCCCTTTAACCTTTTATGTGAATGAATACAAAGCCATAACCCCCACTTGCCTTGGGTAGACTCTTTATTTGCCTTTTTATGAAAGGGTTGATCTGAAGCATTCAATTCTATCAACTTCATAAAAATGGTTAGGATTAGATATGAGCAAGAACGTGTGAGGTGTTCTCGAAAAGTCCCTTGAATTTCTAATGGTTCCACAAATATTCAACATTAATAGCAAAGCCCTGATATGTTCTATAATCAGGGGAGAATAGTAGGAAGTTGGGAACAAGTAAAAAGTGTAATCGTTACTCCATCTTCTAGGCCCCGAAGGTGGGGATGAGCCCCTAAGTTGTCCATGGTATGGACAAAGGCTTTGGGGGAAAGGGGCATGCTTCACTTCCCCTCTCCCCCAGAGCCCTCATATCATTAACCATGTGAGCTGGTATAGCTCAGGGTGCAGAGCAGTCTAGGCTCTGAATTCTGGCTATACCAGCCTGCATGGGCAACAAGGGGTCAAAGAGGCTTGAAAAGAAGGGGTGGCAACGTAATTTCTTTTTATTTATTTTTTATTACAGTAAATTATAAGTATGTTTGCCAGAAATTTCAATGGACCTCTCCCACCCCAGCATTAGCACTGCAGTGATCCTGCCTCCTCCAGCACCCCCAACAACTTCCCTTTCCTGCAGCACCCACTCTGACCTCTACTTCTCTCAACATCCACCCGTACCCCTTCCCCCCTAGGCAGCGCTTCTGTGACTGAATGAGTGTGTCAAGCGGAGGGGCTAAGGGAGATGGCATGGGACAGTTGGAGAGCTGGGGGGGGGGGGGGGGGGTGAAGGTCACGTCACTTGTAGGTACTACTGTGCATTTTGAAGGGGGGTGGAGGGGAGGTCGAGGATCTTTAAAAAAAAAAATTAGCACCCCCTCCCCCACTTAAAGGGAGCCTAAACTAAGAAGGATATGAATTGTCCTTTTAAAATAATAAAAATGTAAAAAAAATAATACCAGTTGCCTGACTCTCCTGCTGATCCTGTGTCTCTAATGTTTTCCATCACAGCCCCTGAACAAGCATGCATATCAGGTGCTGTGACTGAAGTCAGACTTGATTAGCTGCATGCTTGTTTGAGGTCTGTGATTCAGCCACTACTGCAGCCAAAGAGATCAGCAGGACTGCCAGGCAACTGGTATTGATAAAAAGGAAACATCCATATCCCTCTCAGTTTAGGTTCCCTATAAGGACCCTGCTAGGGATCCTTATACAGCAGTATTGCCACTGTACATTGATCCCTAGCAAAAAAAAAGAAGAAGAAGCCCTAGCAGCAAATGCACTGCTTTTGCCGGGTGGGATATATATACAGCTGCAATTCTGATGGGCAAGGATGCATTAACGGTCATTTACCCACATTTTTACTATTGTAACTTTAAATCATTTTTCTCAAAAATTACAAAGTCTTTTTGATAAAAAAATGAATTATTCTCACGATTCTCCCCAATATGCCTAGAAAATCTGGTGATCATAGCATGTATGGGGGTTTTGCCACTAAAGTTTGCGCTATTGAGAGACTCCGTAACAAAAATTGCATCCTGTTGTTTATCATCCTACAAGTTCAAAAAGCTATTGTAATGTGTTCTGGCTAACTGCAGCACTTTATACTATCACCATCTCTGTAATAAATCAACTTATCTCTCTCTTGTCAGACTTGTCAGCCTGTGTCTGGAAGGCTGCCAAGTTCTTCAGTGTTGTGGTTCTGCTATGAACTCCCCTATCCAGGCCCCTCTCTGCACACTGCCTGTGTGATATTTAGATTAGAGCAGCTTTTCTCTGCTCTATTATCTTTTACAAGCTGGATAAATCCTCCTCTGAGCTGGCTGGGCTTTCACATACTGAGGAATTACATACAGGCACAGCTGTCTGCACTCTGCAGGAAGAAATAGCCTGACACTTCAGTGGAAGATAGCTGCAGGGGGAAAGAAACACACAAATGATCTCTTGAGATTCAAAAGAATGGCTGTATACAGCCTGCTTGTGCATGGATGTATTTTCTATGTGTGGACATACTGTACATCAACTTACTTCCTGTTTTGGTGGCCATTTTGTTTGTTTATAAACAAACTTTTTAAAACTGTTTTTAACCACTTTTAATGCGGCGAGGAGCGGCGAAATTGTGACAGAGGGTAATAGGAGATGTCCCCTAATGCACTGGTATGTTTACTTTTGTGCGATTTTAACAATACAGATTCTCTTTAATGTTGAATGCAAACTTCAGCCATTGTAGCTTGGGTTTGGTAAGTGAAATTAGAGAGACTAAACGTGATATTCTCACTCACTCATTCTTGGCTAGTAACACTTTGTTCCTCAACAGTGGGGCAAGGGGGGGGGGGTTGATAAGAAGGAAGGATTTATTCCTCCTGCAATTTACACCCAATGCTGATAGCCATAGGGATAGATTTTGCAGACAGAGCCATACTTTTGCGCTAGCATCTTCATCCCGGCCACCCACGTGAATGGTTGATTTATGGGTTAATAAGGTTCATGAGAAAAGGCTATGTTTTTGGTTTTCTTTACGCTTTTGTCTTTTATCTTCTGAATACTACTCACCTGACGCCAAAGGAAGATAGACCCCAGTGACGTCCCCCTATGACGAGCATTCCCCAATCCACCTTCCTGCTGGCGGTTATATGTGACATCCGGCAACGGCACATGACAGACGCAAACGGGAAGTTAAGCTATTGCAGTACTTTGAGTCCTCAGAGAGTCATCGGAGCTATGATGGTCATTATTGCCTTGTGTCGCTAAATGTTGTTCACGTAATTGCGCTCCTCTACCCACATCATGAGATTGCAGTACCGATCACTCGTCACTCAACAAATCGCAGGTCATCAGGAAAATCATTGTAAAAATTGCACAGTGTGTATGGTAATAAGAAAGGCTACTTGCAGCTGAGGCAGTGTGATAGCGATAAATAAGAGAACCATGAATGTACATGAACTATGCCTTATTCATATTAATGGATCCAACTGTGGCTCATTAGGTGCAGAGAGCCTTCAATGTATACCAGTCTGAGCACATTGCAGAGAAATTCCGGGCCAGCTGGATGTAATCCTCCCCATTGATTGAGTCTATTCCATAGTACCAAACCGAAGGATCGCAATCTGCAGTCCTTCAGCTTAGCAAATCTGGTTCACTGTGTTTCTAAATGCTACTGTACCTTACCATCCTGAGATATTAAAGATCATTATACGCACGTCATCACATTTCACAAGAGAAATAACATCAGAGAATAGTGTCAGGCTGTCCTAGGGGAGCATGGAGCAGATGGATGCCTGCTTACCTATTAATTAATCTAAGCATTTAAGTGGATATTTAGAGTTCTAAGCAGAAGTAAAGAGGAGCAAAGCACCAAGAGCAGGGTAGACATTGATCACCTTTATATAAAAAGGACTACGCCATGCAGCAGTGGCGTAGCAATAGGGTATGCAGAGGTAGTGACCACAACGTGGCCCCTGGACCAGAGAGGCCCAATGGGGGCCCTCCTTCAATAGCTCTTTATTGGTGCTATGCTGGTATTGATAACCTCTTTAGATGATTGATAAGTTGTAGGCATTGATAGACTGTTCTCCTCCCCTGCTTAGTTCAGAGAAGAGGATGGGGCAGTGGAGAGCCCCTGGTGCGATCAGGCCACACGCTTTCGGCCAGGCTGCTCCCAAAAAACCACTAAAGACAATGGAGAGAATAGGAGAGGGGCGCGCTAAGCCTTCAAGTCACATCAAGTAAACCCGTTAATAGGACAGGTCTCACCTATTTCATGTTTGGCCAGCACAGCGTACTAGGCCACGGTCAGCGTGTGTCCCTCTTTGCCGAGCCGGGGACCAAGCTCTCCAGGACGGATAGGGCGGACGTGACGTCACTCTCCCGCGCGTTTCCTGGAAGGTAACTATAGGAACAAGGACGCACATCCACGCAGCAGAGTCACTGCGGGCGGCGTCTACGTATAGGAGAGATGAAAGAGGTCTGATGTAATAGACCCACCATAAGGCCAATAAGGATAGAATTATTTATTAAAAACTGACAACGCGTTTCACGGAGGATCAGCCTCCGCTTTTTCAAGTCCTATATGTCAATTACAATGGTTTCATTTTATACATAACCTTACTGCAAATCAGCCAATCGGTTCTGTGGCCCACAGAACCGATTGGCTGATTTGCAGTAAGGTTATGTATAAAATGAAACCATTGTAATTGACATATAGGACTTGAAAAAGCGGAGGCTGATCCTCCGTGAAACGCATTGTCAGTTTTTAATAAATAATTCTATCCTTATTGGCCTTATGGTGGGTCTATTACATCAGACCTCTTTCATCTCTCCTATACGTAGACGCCGCCCGCAGTGACTCTGCTGCGTGGATGTGCGTCCTTGTTCCTATAGTTACTTTCCAGGAAGCGCGCGGGAGAGTGACGTCACGTCCGCCCTATCCGTCCTGGAGAGCTTGGTCCCCGGCTCGGCAAAGAGGGACACACGCTGACCGTGGCCTAGTACGCTGTGCTGGCCAAACGTGAAATAGGTGAGACCTGTCCTATTAACGGGTTTAATTGATGTGACTTGAAGGCTTAGCGCGCCCCTCTCCTCTTCTCTCCTCCCCTGCTTAGACTTATTTGACACTGCAGCTGTCCTTGGCAGGCTCTGGTGCTCCATATCAGTTCTTATGCATAGAGAGCTTTAGGTGGCCCAATAAAAAAACTTGCACTGGGACTCAGAGCTCCTAAGCTAGGCTACTGCTGTGCAGACTGCTGCATGCAGGGGCGTAGCAATAGGGGGTGCAGAGGTAGCGACCGCATCAGGGCCCTTGGGCCAGAGGGGCCCCGAAGGGCCCTCCCTTAACTACAGAATTAGCTCTCTATTGGTCCTATGCTCATAATAATGACTTCTGTAGATACTTTGAATAGTGGTAATCATTAACAAACTGTTCCCCATCCCCTTCTTGCACCTCTGACACTGTAGTTGCCATTGGCAGATTTTGGTGCGCCGTATAAATTGTTATGTATAGAGTGCTTGGGGGGCCCCATTGTAAAACTTGCATCGGGGCCCACAGCTCCTTAGCTACACCACTGGCTGCATGTAAACAATATGAGGTGCTGCAATGTCATATCAGCATCTGAAGCAAAATGAATCAGCACCCTTGTTAAAATTATGAAATTCCTTTTTACTAATGCAGTTATATTTTAGAACAATAATTTGGCTGTCATCGTGCTTTACGATGTTCAATTTCAATAAAGTTACACCAAAAAAAGGAAATCATTTAGGCTCATCGTGAGCAATATCTAGGCAGCATGAATAATCATATCATGTTTAATCGGATGCATATTTATAAAACCCATCCTTGTACTCTCCAGGCTTCCATTCATTAAGTGCATTTTCAAGTAGCTAAAACATTATTTCCTGTTAGTGGTTTCATCCCAGCTGAGTACCCGAATGATTGTATTCAGTCAATGCTGGTCTGTTTGATAGAGCTGCCAGACACTGAAGGCTTATTCAATTTGCAACCGTACCGGAGGACTTTCTATTCCTTTGCTCAGACTAGTAGTCATATATTTCAGGTAATTAAGATTCAGCCAGCCTTGTGTGAGAAACTGAAGTATTGTTGAACTTTAAGACAACATCCTTGTAGTTATGAAAGAAGTAATGATTATGACAGAAGAGTGGTGGGAGGTGGTGGGATTGCAGAAGAGACAGTGTGATACTGGCCAGATCCTCCTGAAATGATCCTGTAGGAATATGACAGATTTGTACGTGTTATCTTGTAGCCATGCTAATGAGATTGTTCCGCCTTTCATCGTAGCAGACAAGCTCTCAGCTGGAATGAATTTGCTTTGTAATGGAGCATTATTAATTATGCACTTGCTGACAGGTGGAACGTACCACCTCCACTTTTAAGGCTACTTTCACAGTGGACTTTGCATTCGCTGTAAAAGCATGAATGCAATGTAATGGAATGAAATGCATGTTGCATTGCATAAAACAAACCTAAAGTGAACAAAAAATAAATAAATAATGAATTGTATGTGTAGTATGGAAAATTAATAGAACCATTGTGGCAAAGAGAAGAGCCTCTTATTTTTATTTTCAGTTATATAGCTTTTTTTAATATAACATTTCATCATTCTGTCATAATTGCAGTTTACAAACTACACTCTGTATTTTAAACTATAAAACAGGGCAGAGCTAATGACCTATTGAGCTTTCCTGCAGTAAAACCTTATCTAACTGTGTAACAAGTTTAAAAGGTGTGGTGTGGCACTTCCCACTGAATTGCTCCGTGAGTTAGTATGTTCACACAGGTAAAAAGTCTTCTGCTCTCCTGCAAAGTCCACAGTTTGTAACAAGAATGGCCACTCAGACGTGTGCTCCGCACAAACACATACAGAAAACAGGCAAAATCTTTCACAAAAGAAACAGCAAAAAAGTCAGTGCACCTTCCGTCTTGATAAACAGTGTATATTTGCAAAAATGGTGGCAATTCACATTTCCAATACAAACTTCCTGATATGACATGGGTCAGTCAAACATAGCATGGAGAAAGTGCTAGACTTAGCTTACGTATCCCCAGCGTGGAGCAGGATGAGCGGTGTGGAGTTGGGTGTCAGGCACTGGGTGGAGGAGCAATGGCCGTTTAGCGTCTAAGTGACGCTTGGTCACGCTGCGTACCACTATAGTGCGGGGACGCCATACCTCGTATAAGAGCAGGATAAAGTCCCGCCCCTTCCGGTCATGACGTCCCCCTTCGGGCAAAGGCTAACAGTCGTGGAGGCGGGAGCTTGCATCATGCGTTCCGAGAGGCGGAAGTGTGCGTTCCATCCAAGGGGTGTCTATGCGGAAACCAATCCACGTGACGCGTCTCCAAAAGGAAGCAATATCTCCCATCTTATAGGAGTTTATGCGGATACAAATCTGCATAACGCGTACCAAATCAGGGCACCTGCACTGGGCCAGTAAAATAAATGGCACACAGTAGCATATTTCGGCAACATGTTTACAAAGAATCTACCCCAAAACCCACAAAAAGCGCTGACCAGCTCTAACCGCCTACTAAGACTGCCAGCAAAGTGAATACAGTGACAGTGTGCAGTAATAATCATAAAATCATGCTATGAAGGCACATAGGCCTCGATTCATCATTCTCTTTGAGATAACTTTTTCCAGTTTGTTAAATTACCGAATTCGAAGTTTAGCGATTTCTAGTTGTATTCATCAAGGTTTTTCCTCATTCGGTGTGAATTCGATAACAATTCGGTAACCATTCGGTAACGTGTCGATATTTCCATTTTACAGTGGTACTTTAACACAAGGCCATAAGATTCCCATGGAATTGTGGGTAAAAGGCAGTCCTTTGAGTACTTACGTAGCAACATTCTGAATAGGGCTTTACACCTGGACCAGGATTCTGAAAGTGGTTGGGACAATCCCACAATTTGATAGGAGCCTTTTCGAAAAAATTATAGTGCAGCTAGCATATTAGTTAACCCTGACACTGCCTGTGTTCTCTTACAAGACGATTCAAGAGAAATGCAGATGTCGTGTTATAGCAAATAAATCTATTCTCTTACAAATTTATATGGTTCTAGACCTTATTCTTGCCCTTCTGTGCCTTTGAATCACTCTCAGCTGCTACATAACCACTTCAAATGGCTCCATCTTCTCTGTCAGCAATGATCTGACAGGAATAACCACAGAGCAGTGAAGGAGATAACTAATCCTAAATGTAACGCTAAACCACACCCACTTTCTTTTTCATGAATTGCACTTTATTACGTTTTAGCGAATCGTTACCGAATCGTTACCGAATGCTCGCTAACAGCTGTAGATAACTTTGATGAATCCTGAAATGAAGTTAACAAATTCGGTATTTTACCAAACTGTTGTTAACAAATTTGCTAAGTGTTGATGAATCGAGGCCATAGTGAGTAGACTTCTCATCTTAGAGGTATATGGCATCTAGCCTCAAGAGATAAAAGCATCATACAGTAACCAAATTTATAATAATAACATTCCTACATAAGTCCGGGCAAAATCAGCACTGGCAGCACCCAACAACCATATACGATACATTTTAATTGAAATTTGTAGTTATTAGCTGGGGTCGCCTGGTGCTAAAGAAACCCGGACCAGGAGCATTAAAAGAGCAGAAAAATAGATCACAACATACTTAATACTAATATCTGTTGAAATAACATTCTAGGACTAAAAGGGCACATCAGTATCTCCAGAACACCCATTAAGAAATATCTACGGGTCCAACATACACGAGAACTCAATTTTATCGTTCAGTGCCAATGGGCCCATGGCCTCTGTTTTTAGGATCTACAATGTCTCTTTTCTCAAAAGCAGTCTCTCCCTATCACCACCTCTTTGGGGAGGTTCTTGTTTTTGCAGGCCTGCAAACCGTATACATCCACCATTTCCATTGTGCGCATCTCTCATATGGGAAATGAAACGGGCGCACCCTTTACCCGATTTAATAGAATTTACATGTTCTGCTACTCTCACTTTCAATGGCCTTGTTGTCTGTCCTATATAAAAGTACTCACAAGCAGTGCTGCTCGGACACCCCTTTTCAAAATCCGGATCCGATTCGGATCTGGATACCCCTCTATCCGATCCGGGTCGGATATCCGAATCAACGTTCCAATCCGATTCCTGGTCGGATATCCGACCCCAGTATCCAACCAGATTCGGATATCCGGATTAAAACCTGGAAGTGGCCTTTAAATTGCTGTAAAAAAAGGTTTTTAGGGTATATGAGGCATGTATAGAGTGACCAGATTTTTGTGGGTCCAACCTGGGGGGGGGGGAGCTGCGGTGAAAAGTGGGGGGACTGAGGAGCGAGCGCACAGCGGTGAAGACTGGGGGCGGGGGATGCGGCGTGGCCATGACATTGTATGGGCGGAGCTAACGTAATGATGTAACAGCGAGGCATAAGAAAGCAGTGTTTACGCCATGATGTGGTCAAACGAGACTTTGCATCATGGGTGTGCAGAAACTGTGTGAGGCTAATAGTATACCGTAACCACAAAGCAGCAAACATAGCCATCTATGACCATTAAATGATAAATGCAGTAACCGTTACCCCGGACACCAGAAAATAAACACAATGGGCAACATGTCAGTGCAAAATAAACGCAATGCGGGCAACATGTCAGTACGAAACAAAAGCAATGTGGGCAACATGTCAGCACAAAATAAACACAATGCTGCCCGGGACAGGGGACCCCAAAAAAATGCGGAACGTGTCCCACCAAATGCGGGACGTCTGGTCACCGTAGGCATGTAGCATCATTATTTTGAAAAGGGAAACACTAATTGATGATGTGGGGACTTAAAATTCCCCCCCCAAAAAAAGGCTGTCAGCGTCAATGTCAATTCAGGACTACTAGGTTCCAGGAAGTGGTCGTACTGCCGCAGTTGGGGGCCTCCCCACAACTGGGACAGCACAGACATCTCCAAAAAGATTACACAGCAATTGTATTTAGATAGTTCACCATGGCACTTGTAGAGACCACGGTTGTGAAAAAAAATTAGGAGAGGATCCAGGAAGCGGTCGTCATGGGTGTGCAGAAACTGAGTGAGGCTAATAGTATACCGTAACCACAAAGCAGCAAACATAGCCATCTATGACCATTAAATGATAAATGCAGTAACCGTTACCCCGGACACCAGAAAATAAACGCAATGGGCAACATATCAGTACAAAATAAACGCAATGCGGGCAACATGTCAGTACGAAACAAACGCAATGTGGGCAACATGTCAGCACAAAATAAACGCAATGTGAGCAACATGTCAGCACAAAATAAACACTAGGAGGACACTGACTGTGTGGGTGAGGGTGACAATGACTGGGTGGGGGAGGGTGACACTAGGTGAGGAGGGTGACAAGAACTGGGTGGGGGAGGGTGACACTAGGTGAGCAGGGTGACAAGGACTGGGTGGGGGAGGGTGACACTAGGTGAGGAGGGTAACAAGGACTGGGTGGGGGAGGGTGACACTGGGGGAGAAGGGTGACAATGACTGGGTGGGGGAGGGTGACACTAGGTGAGAAGGGTGACAAGGACTGGGTGGGGGAGGGTGACACTGGGGGAGAAGGGTGACAACGACTGGGTGGGGGAGGGTGACACTGGGGGAGAAACGTGACAACGACTGGGTGGGGGAGGGTGACACTGGGGGAGAAGGGTGACAACGACTGGGTGGGGGAGGGTGACACTGGTGGAGAAGGGTGACAACGACTGGGTGGGAGAGGGTGACAACGACTGGGTGGGGGAGGGTGACACTAGGTGAGGAGGGTGACACTGGGGGAGAAGGGTGACAACGACTGGGTGGGGGAGAGTGACACTAGGTGAGGAGGGTGACAAGGACTGGGTTGGGGAGGGTGACACTAGGTGAGGAGGGTGACAAGGACTGGGTGGGGGAGGGTGACACTGGGGGAGAAGGGTGACAACGACTGGGTGGGGGAGGGTGACACTAGGTGAGGAGGGTGACAAGGACTGGGTGGGGGAGGGTGACACTAGATGAGGAGGGTGACAGGGACTGGGTGGGGGAGGGTGAAACTAGGTGAGGAGGGTGACAAGGACTGGGTGGGGGAGGGTGACACTAGGTGAGAAGGGTGACAACGACTGGGTGGGGGAGGGTGACACTGGGGGAGAAGGGTGACAATGACTGGGTGGGGGAGGGTGACACTAGGTGAGAAGGGTGACAAGGACTGGGTGGGGGAGGGTGACACTGGGGGAGAAGGGTGACAACGACTGGGTGGGGGAGGGTGACACTGGGGGAGAAACGTGACAACGACTGGGTGGGGGAGGGTGACACTGGGGGAGAAGGGTGACAACGACTGGGTGGGGGAGGGTGACACTGGTGGAGAAGGGTGACAACGACTGGGTGGGAGAGGGTGACAACGACTGGGTGGGGGAGGGTGACACTAGGTGAGGAGGGTGACACTGGGGGAGAAGGGTGACAACGACTGGGTGGGGGAGAGTGACACTAGGTGAGGAGGGTGACAAGGACTGGGTTGGGGAGGGTGACACTAGGTGAGGAGGGTGACAAGGACTGGGTGGGGGAGGGTGACACTGGGGGAGAAAGGTGACAACGACTGGGTGGGGGAGGGTGACACTAGGTGAGGAGGGTGACAAGGACTGGGTGGGGGAGGGTGACACTAGATGAGGAGGGTGACAGGGACTGGGTGGGGGAGGGTGAAACTAGGTGAGGAGGGTGACAAGGACTGGGTGGGGGAGGGTGACACTAGGTGAGAAGGGTGACAACGACTGGGTGGGGGAGGGTGACACTGGGGGAGAAGGGTGACACTGGGGGAGAAGGGTGACAACGACTGGGCGGGGGAGGGTGACACTTTGGAGCGGAGAAGACACTGACAGGGCGTTCTCACCCATTTCTTCTCCTCGTGTAGCTGCCTGGTCTCCACGTGGTTGCCGGAGGGTGTGCAGCAGGTTGGGGACGTGCCTGATGCGGCCAGGCGGCCGCTCCGATAAGAGGAGCTCTAGGGGCGGAGCTGACAGGCAGGAACAGCACGCTGAGGGGCAGGGCTGATGCAGCCCGATATCAGCGCTGATTGGAGGGTGGGCGAGGAGCAAGCTGGGGGCGAGGCAAATGCAGCTGGGTGGCCGCGCCTACCAGAATCCGTCCGACAGTGGCCAGAGTCCTGAAGCTGGGACAAAATAGACACAATGCTGCCCGGGACAGGGGACCCTAAAAAAATGCGGGACGTGTCCCACCAAATGCGGGACGTCTGGTCACCGTAGGCATGTAGCATCATTATTTTGAAAAGGGAAACACTAATTGATGATGTGGGGACTTAAAATCCCCCCCCCCCAAAAAAAGGCTGTCAGCGTCAATGTCAATTCAGGACTACTAGGTTCCAGGAAGCGGTCGTACTGCCGCAGTTGGGGGCCTCCCCACAACTGGGACAGCACAGACATCTCCAAAAAGATTACACAGCAATTGTATTTAGATAGTTCACCATGGCACTTGTAGGTACCACGGTTGTGAAAAAAATTAGGAGAGGTTCCAGGAAGCGGTTGTACTGCCGCAGTTGAGGTCTCCCCACAACTGGGACAGCACAGATACCTCCAAAAAAATTACACAGCTATTGTGTTTACATAGTTGACCATGGCACTTAGGTACCACGGCTGTGAAAAAAATTAGAACCTGGCTTAATGAGAATGGAGTCAGGAGGTTGTGGTGGTAAAGGGTGGTGAAGCAGGCATAGTGATTCCCACTCAGCCACTTCATTTCCCCCTCTTGCCAACAACAGGGGCCAGGAACTCACCAACCGTCCAAGCCTGGTTCATTTTAAAAAAAGTCAGTCTGCCCATAGACTGGCTGGACAGACAAGAGCGCTTCTCAGTGACCACACCAACGGCCGCACTGAAGCACCTTTCTGACATCACGCTGGAAGGTGGGCAGGACAGCACTTCCAGGGCGTATTGCGCCAGCTCGCTCCAGATATCCAGGTGCATGACCCAGTACTCCAAGGCGTTGTTGTTGGTGGCAAGCCCACTGTAGGACCCCATATAGTCCGCCACCATCCGGGTCAGGTGTTGGTTCTGGCTTTGAGAGCCAAATTTTGCTGCAGGCACCTCCTCTGTAGGCAGCGGTACTGGTGAGGCGTACAGCGCCTTTGTCAGAGACAGCAGGTTTGTTGGGCACTTGCTGCTGCTGAATGAAGACACCTGCTGCTGTGCTGGCTGGACTGTGACAGCAGGGGGGGGTGGGAGTCTGGGGGAAGGCTTCCTCTAAGCGCAGAACCAGAATCCGCTGCAAGTCCCTGATTCGGCGCACAGGGTCTCCTCCTACAGGCAGGAACTGAGCCAGCTTCCCCTTCAGCCGTGGGTCCAGCATCAGGGTGATCCAGATGTCCTCCCGAGCACACATCTGCTTCACCCTTGGGTCTTTGCACAGGCACTGCAGCATGTGCACTGCTATGGGGAAGAGGGCTGCCATCTCTGCTGACCCATCATCTTCTGCAGTGCTGTCGTCCTCCTCTGATTCCGGAGCCTCATCTTGCTCTCCCCACCCTCGCACTACTGCAGCTGCACTCCGCTGTGCCCCCTCCTCTTCAAGGTCAGGGACCTCCAACTCCTCCTCCTGCTGCCCAGAGGTGGACTGCGAAGGTTGCTGCTGCTGCTCCTGCTGAATCAAGGCTTCCTCTCCCACTTCCAGCAGAGTATCGAGGGCCTTTTCCAGCATGCACACTATGGTCACCCATTCACACAGTGACGCACGGTCCCAGCTGACCATGTTGGTGGCCTCCAGGAAGGGTGCCAGCACCAAGCACATCAGCTGCATTTTTCCCCCATCAGCACTGAGGATGATGTCCGGGAGGTGGGTGGTGCCGGTCCCCGACACGTTGGCCTCCATGGTGGCTTTGGCCAGGTAGAGGTTGACAGCCCGCCTCTGTTCAACCAGATGTTCCAACATTACCAGGGTGGAATTCCAGCGTGTTGGAACGTCTATAATGAGCCGGTGCCGTGGGAGGTTCAGCTCCAGCTGCACGGTTTCCAGAGACGCTGTGGCACCACCCGAGCGGCGAAAATGACCCACGGTTTTCCTTGCCGCTCCCAAAAGAGTGTCCATCCCCTGGTAGGTGTGCAGGAATTTCTGCACCACCATGTTCAGGACGTGGGCCAGACAGGGGATGTGGGTGAGGTTTCCCCGCTGGATGGCGGCAATCAAGTTTGCCCTATTGTCGGCCACCACCTCTCCGAGTGTGAGGCCTCTGGGGGTCAGCCAACTCCTCTCTTGCTCTCTGAGCTTGGCCAGGACGTGGTCTGCGGTCAGCTTGTTCTTGCCCACCGTGACCATCTGCAGCAGCGCTTGGCAGTGTTGGGCCTTCACGCTGCTGCTGAGGCGGGGGTGTTTGGCAGCGGATGGAACCGGATCAGAGCTGGAACCTGCTGCACTTCCCCTGACCCTGCTGCGGGGTGGCACCACCCACTGGGGTGATGCTGCTGCTGTCCCCTCCTCACCCCCTTCCACCAAACTGACCCAGTGTGCGGGGAAGGACAAATAGCGGCCTGTCCTTAACCGGCTGCTCCATGAGTCCATTGTCACATGGACGTGCGCACCCACCGCATGGTCAAGCCCACGCTCAATGTTGGCCTTCACAAAGCGGTGCAGTGCTGGGATGGCCTTGCGTGCAATGTAGTGCCGGCTGGGGATTGGCCAATCCAGCGCTGCGCACTGCAGGAGTGCACGCATCTGGCTCCCCTCCTGCACAAACGAGTATGGGAGGAGCTGGGAGGACATGGTCTGTGTCAGCAAGCCGTTCAGCTGGCGTATGCGACGGCTGCCGGGAGGCTGAGCCCTGACCACGAACGTGTCACTCAGCAGGGTCTGGTGGTGTTGGCGTTTTAGGCTTTCACAGGAAGCCGAGTAGGGAGCAGAGGAGACCACTGAGGAGGGCTGGCTGCCTGACAGGCCTCAGTGTCAGCAGGAGTGGCAAAGGTAGTTATGGTGCTCTGACCTCTGCAAGGGCCAGCGCCAGCTTCCTTCAGCCTCTTGAATTCCTGATGCTCAGGTTTGTGCTTATTGGCCAGATAGTTGATAAAGCTGGAGGTGCCATAAGTGGAGGGGTGAGACCCTCTGCTCAGCTTCACATGGCATAATTTGCAATGTACAAACTTGCTATCCAGTGAGGGCAGATGGAAAAACTGCCATATTGGGGATTGCAGTTAGCCCTTACGTGGCTCAGAATGGGATGCTGTGGATTTTCTCCAGGTGGTGGTTGGGGCTTGGGGTTGAGTGGTGCGGCTGGTGGTAGTAGTGCCACTGGCAGATGGAGCAGAAGGCTCTGGGTCACGCATTCCATGCCAACTGCTGCTCCTGCCAATCCCTGCAATATTGATCCTGCGTGCCAGACCCATTGACTCCTCCTCCTCAGAGTCAGAGCTAACATGCCCCTCCGGTCGCTGGTAGTCTGGGTCCTTCACCTCATCATCAAACTCCCCCTCGTCAAACAACTGTTGGGATGATGAGCCGCCTCAAACTCCTCTTCTGCTGACACATCATGGACGGGCTCCCCCCCAGCAATTACTGTCAGCAGCTCAGACTCTTCCGCAAAGCCAAATTTCCTAAGAATGTTTTCTCTTGGGCTGGTGGTGGCCTCACTGGCCTGCTCGTTGTCATCCACCATCAGCTGCGTCACAGGCGCGGCGTCTTTCTCCTCCAATTTGCGCTGCTGACCCTGCTTGAAAATTGATGCAACACGCTGCTGCGTCTCTGCAGTGTGATTCACCCTAACAGCTGGACGGCCAGTGGGTAGCGGCGGAATTAATGATGCGGCAGAACTGCTGCCAGAGGCCGCAATGTTGCTCCCTCTCCTCTTGGCCTTGCCCCTCCCCCGGCTGCCAGTGATAGACATAGTACAAGACTGATGACGTCACAGATGATATTGTACACTCGCAATTTTTTGAGCGATTGCTCTAGAATCGCGTTAAAAAGCTGCATGCACCACATTTTGCGATTGCCGCTAATCGCACGCAATCACGGCAGTGACATCACTGCCATTAGTTAGTATTGCGCTAGCGCTTTGGCGATAAGCGGGAAACGCCCCCGTGAGAACGGGCTCTTACCACATTCAGTACTCTCTCCTACCACAGCTTGTCGCAATGGCCATTACAAGCAATGGGACATGACACCCTGGCTGCACTGTGACGGATGTGCTCCGAGTAACGCAGAAGCTGCAGAGTGTTACCGTGCGACTTCCGCAGTAATCCCGGACGTGCAGCGGAAGTTCCATGTTAGGGGTATGAATAATTATGGGCAGATATATATATATATACATATACACACGTGACCATTACCAGCATAGCACCATTGAAGAGCTAATACTGTAGTTGGGGGAGGGCCCCTAGTGGGTCCTTCTGGTCTCAGGGCCCGGTGTGGTCCCAACCTCTACATTCCCTATTGTTACACCAATTAACTTAGCCTGATGGATTTATAACAAATCACAGCTTAAGGGCCCTTTTTCACGAGCACTTGATAGCAGGGGCATAACGGGAGCAGCCTCTGTGACCACAGCGGGGCTCAGAGCTGTAATGGGGCTCCAACAGCTACTTCACTCCTTCTGATAAAGGGGCCCATCCTTCAGTTCAGGGCCCATATGCAATAAACTGTTTCTCCTGAGTTTTCACCCGGGTGTTATTTTCACATTTGTCAATAAAATGCCTTTTTAAAATACCAGCAAGCAAAACAAATACTCAAAACAATTTTGATAGTACCGTTTCACCTAATTTTGGTACTTTTCCCATTGCAAAGTGCTGAAATGTTATTCTAAATTGAAGATGAAAAATTACCACCTAGGAGAAAACTGCAATTAACTTTTTCTCCTCAGTTTTCACCTAGATGATATTTTTAAATTTGTCAATAAAATGCCTTTTGAGCCACCAGAAAGCAAGAACATACTCAAAATAATTTTGATAGTACTTTTTCACCTCCTTGGTATTTTTTTTGTTGAAAAGTGCTAGAAATTATGTTAAATTGAAGATGAAAAAATTATCTCCTAGGAGAAAACTCAGGTGAAAAAGAGAATTGCATATGGGCCTTGGTGTTTTTGTGGCTATACTTGCTATGAGTGTGAAGATTATGATGTCCACACTTCTTTCATGACCCTTGTAAGATAGACCACCAGCTGTGAGGGTCACCAGGGGTAGGCAAGGGAAAGGTGTGAACATTGGACCCCATGACTTGTATTTACGCCCCTGGTTGATGGGCAGTGAAAAATCTGTCGAACTCTTACAACTGCTTGCTGCAGCTTGGCAACTACTCACTGCTGCTAGGTAACTGCTCACTGCTGCTTGGAAACTGCACACTGAGCTAGCAGTTCTGCCGCCTGTGGAAAAGGGCCCCTAATACTGAGCATATATGTGAAACGTCCACTCTGGAGTTTCTGTCATTGGAAATATAATAATATATAAGTGAAGTTCTTACCACATTCTTCTGCATGTCTGCTGGACTCAGGAAGCTGGAACCAGCCAGGACCTCCTCCGTCCACAGCAGGCAGAGCAGGACCACCCCAAAGATGACCACGTTACCCAACCTTCAATCTTCTGCTCTGCACAAGAAAGCTACAAGGCCATCATTGCTGGCACTGTTAATCAGTTTACATGGTGAATGCGAATGTAATGGTCATTTTATGTAGCCGCACCATTTCATTGTGTTGAGATTATGGATGGTCCATGAGATAATAATAATTCTGTATTATGCAAATGGTATATGTAAATGTATGCAGTTTGAAGATGGACCAATTGAATCCTGCCAAGGTGGAATTGGATTGGTTTATTTTCAAGCTATTCAACATGGCCACAAAATTTGCATCAACTCTGAATTATTTGAATTTCATTGACCATCCCTAGCCAAGCTAACTTGCTCCATATCTGCTCCCAACTGTAACCCTTTCCCTGATTAAAACAAACCTGAAGCGAAAATAAACTTATGAGATCATGAATTGTATGTGTAGTACAGCTAAGAAATAGAACGTTAGAAGCAAATAAAAAGGTCTCATGTTGTTTTCCAGTTAAGGAAGAGTTAAAAAAAAAGTCTGTTATCTAAGCAAAAGAGTTTTTCTGAGCTATTTGACCCACTAGGTTGAATACAGTTTTTTGAAGCACTTAGACAACCAAGAACCAGTGAGAGACAGCCTGAGATAAGGTTTTACTGCAGTACAGTTTAAAGGGTCATTATCTCTGCTTTGTTTCATAGCTTAAAAGACAGACTGTGGTTTCTAAACAGCAAACGTGACAGAATAACGCAAGGTTTTATATATATATATATATATATATATATATATATATATATATATATATATATATATATATATATATATATATATATATATAAAAGCTTTATAACTAAAATAAAAATTAGACTCTTTTCTTTGCTACTAATGTTCTATTCAGTAGCCATGCCACACATACAATGCATTATATCATAATTTTTTTCACTTCCGGTTTGCATTAATTCTGAGTAGTATCCTCAAGCTTTTATTCAGTCATTTTGCAATTTAAACATTGGACATGCCGTGACATGCGTACATATAAAATGGGCGCTGGGGAAAGCCGCAAAAAGAATATTGGTAACTCTCCCTCTACCTACTTCTAACTCTCTCTACCTATCCATAACACTGACCTAAAATCAACAGGCCAAAATGATTGTTCTGAGCATATAAAGGCATTCCCTAATGGCATATCCCTTCTCCTACAGCTCAATTCAAAGGACATTTGCAAAAATGTTGATCTTTTTTGATTAATAATAATAAAAAAAAAAACTACCAATAGCAACAGCAATCAAATTCCATCAAAAGAAAGCTCTATTTGTGAGAAGAAAAGGAGGTAAAATTCATTTGGGTGCTAAGTTGTATGGCCAAGCAATAAACTGTGAGGGCTTGTTCACACTATGGGCCTGATTCACAAGGCGGTGCAAAGTGTTTGCACGCCTGTGAAAAGCCCTTTATCACGCCTTAACTCAGTTTAGGCGTGATAAAATGAAACTCGCGCAAAATTCCCACGTGCAAAGTTTTGCACGCGCAATCGCGCGGCGCATGGTGCAGTGCGTGCGACGCGCCCATTAAACCCTATGGGAGCTGCGCGCTGAATTGCGCGATTGCGCAGGCAAATGTTTGCGCGCGCAAAACTTTGCGCGCTATAAAGAGCACAAAGCGGTGCTAACTCAGCGGTGCAAAGGTTATCATGCCTAAAGTCTTTTAGGTGTGATAAACTTAATAGAACACAATGATACAGCGCTCACCACAGTAACACCTCAAAAGTCCAGTCAGCTGCTCGCTGTCCAAAAGAAAAAAGTTATGTTTTTCTCCTTTAAGTAATCATAGCATAAAATCTTTTTTAATATGGCTAAAAGCCCAATTAAAAATTACGTACCAGATATAAAAGTGTTACAAGCATATCTCACATAACCCTGTGGAATTCATCCGGACTCCTCGACGCGGCGCCGGTAACCTCCGACTATGTGATGTTTGCAGGAAGTGTGCGTGTCCAAGGCTCACATAGACGGAGGTTACCGGCGCGCGAGGAGTCCGGATGACGTCCACAGGGTTATGTGAGATATGCTTGTTACACTTTTATATCTGGTACGCAATTTTTAATTAGGGCTTTTAGCCATATTAAAAAAGATTTTATGCTATGAGAGGCGGCTCTCTATGTTTTCTCTAGTTCAACTGGTGAAGCTACAGCAGTGACATTTGTGATATGCCTGAGTTCGGATTTTATCTGGTGAGCAGGGGAATGAAGGGGGGAGTGTGACCCCTGTCCTGTATGAGGTGGAGGTTCATTTCCCTAGCACTAAGTGTGGAATCTGCACTGGATGTACAAGTAGTGGAAGATTACCCGCTATGTGCGTTCCTCTATTCTCCTTGTTGATTTAGGAATATAAAGATACCTCCTGGATGCCAATCTGCCAGTACGCGCTGCTGTATTTGCTTGGGTTTTAGGCGTGATAACTGAGTTCACCGCTTTGTGAATCAGGCCCTATAAGCGTTTTAGTTTTTTTAAGTGCTGACAATTTTAGAAATCGCTCTAAAGTGCTTGTGCAATGATTTCCTATGACAGTGTTCACATGTGAGTCTTCGATTTTATTAAAATCGCAAACGCGCTACATTACCGTTTTCTGAGCGTTTGGGCTCAATGGAAGATATAGGGAAATCGCAAAGCGCTTGAAAAAGCGATTTGTATTGCAATTTCCCGAGCGCTTTGATGAATAAATGCATTGTATTTATTAATTTCCAGGTCAACCGCTTGCCGACCGCGTCACGCCAATGGGCGTGGCCGTGGCGGCAGCCCCAGGACCAGCTAACGCCGATTGGCGTAAAGTCCTGGGGCAGCAGTTTGCAGGAGATCCCGCGCAGGATGTGCGCGCATCTCCCGCTTGGTGGGCGGAGCAGAGCTCCGCCTTCAGTCTCCGTTTGGAAGACTGTTACACGGCTAAAACCGTCGTGTATATACATGTACAGTGCTGTGATCAGCAGCAGCGCTGTACTGGGGACAGCCGTGTGACACGGCTGTCCCCCTGGGGGACAAGAGAGCGAACGGCTCTCATAGGCAGAAGCCTATGACACCCGATCGCCATGATTGGCCGGCTGGGGGGAGGGAGGGGGGTCGGGAGGGAGGGAATTTAAAGTAACAGGTATTTTTATAAGAAAAAAATAACAAAAATATTTATAGAAAAAAATAAACATGGGGCGATCAGACCCCACCAACAGAGAGCTCTGTTGGTGGGGAGAAAAGGGGGGGGGGTCACTTGTGTGCTGTGTTGTGCGGCCCTGCAGCTTGGCCTTAAAGCTGCAGTGGCCTATTTTACTGAAAGTAGCCTGGTCACTAGGGAGGTTTAGCACTGCGGTCCTCAAGAGGTTAAAGAGGAAGGAAGTGAACAAACAATCGCTTTTCTAAGCTGAAATCGCTCTGAAAGCGCTTTCAAAATCAAGCCATAACTCGCCAGCGCTTCCGATAGTGCTGTCGATTTATAATGTGAACAAAGCCTTAACCACTTTACCCCCACGCATACGAATTTCTCCGTCCCTTTTTCCATCCTTTAACCCCCAGGGACGGAGAAATCCGTACTTTGCGCACTACCGCCGCTGCCCGCGCTCCTGCTCGTAAACACGCCGCCCGCCGCTAGTAAACACGCCGCCGCCCGCTCGCCCGGAGATCAATGAACGGGAAGATCCATTCCCGTTCGTTGATCTAAGCCCCGCAATGATCCGCTGCTCTCCGATGGGCAGCGCGATCATTGTGATCTTACCCAGCCTCCAAGTACTTCCTCCAAGCTTCCGGAAGGACGCTTGGAGGTCGCATTAAAACAAAAAGTTACTGTGGCCATCTTGTGGCCAAATAGTAAAACTACACCCTAAGCATTTTTCCCATACAAATAAATTACTTTTACACAAAAAATTAACTCATTACCTCCCACACTCCCAATTTTTTTTTTTTTTGTAATTAAAAAAAATTAAAAAATGTACAATAAAAAAAATACATAAATAGTTACCTTAGGGACTAAACTTTTTAAATATTTATATCAGGAGGGTACAACACTGTTACTTTATAAACTATGGGCTTGTAATTAGGGATGGACGCAAAACTGAAAAAAATGCACCTTTATTTCCAAATAAAATATTGGCGCCAAACATTGTGATAGGGGCATAATTTAAACGGTTTTATAACCGGGACAAAAGGGCAAATACATTTCATAGGTTTTAATTACAGTAGCTTGCATTATTTAAAAACTATAATGGCCGAAAACTGAAAAACAATTAATTTTTTTTCCCACATTTTTCCTATTTTCCCATTAAAACACATTTAGAATAAAATAATTCTTGGCATAATGTCCCACCTAAAGAAAGCCTAATTGGTGGCGGAAAAAACAAGATATAGTTCATTTCATTGCGATAAATAATAATAAAGTTATAGACGAATGAGTGGAAGGAGCGCTGAAAGGTGAAAATTGCTCTGGTGGTCAGGGGGTAAAACCCCTCAGTGGTGAAGTGGTTAAATTTTGAAGTGCTGCATTGTAAAAAATGCCCTAGTCACTAGGGGGGTGTAAACCTCTGGTCCTCAAATGGTTAAGCAGTGTATATAGCTGAAGTGTAGTTAGGTAAGCACTAAGCCGGAGGCTACCATAATGCTTGTACTTGCTCTAATCATTTCCCGTCTTGACCACTGTAACACCTACTCTGCAGTCTACCAAAAACCTGTCACCTCTCCAGTCCCTACTGAACTCTGCTGCCCGCCTCATCCACCTCTCCTTCCGCTCCTCTGAGGCAGCCCCTCTATGCCAATCTGTCCACTGGCTACCAATTATCCAAAATCTATCATATAAAGCTGTACATAAGTTGTCACCTTCATACATTTCCTCACTAAACTCCAGATATCATCTGACCTGGAACCTTCGCCCCTCCCAGGAGACCCTCTTGTCCTCTAGCTTGGTCACTTCCTCTCACTACCGCATTGAGGACTTCTCACGAGCATCACCTCTCCTCTGGAATGCTCTCCCACAGCCTGTCAGTCATGCTCCGAGCCTAGAATCCTTCAAATATACAGTACCCTCAAAATGCACCTTTTCAGACAAGCCTGTAATTTGCTATAGGTAGCACCGAAGGTTCACTGCCTCATCTGCTTACCCCTATTTCTCCTTCTGCAATGTCACCAGCCCACTACTCTCTAGATGCTAAGATAGCAAGGGCAGGGATCTCCTCCTAGTGTTACTTATTCTGCTGTAATTTATCATGTGAACATGTACCAGTATTGATGATGTCTTGAACCACACATCCATTATGTCTGTACTATCATACCTCCCAACTTTTTGAGATGAGAAAAAGGAACACTTAAGCCACCCCCCTGCCACATCCATGGCCACGCCCTCACCATGCCTCTAGTCACGCATACCATAAAGATTTCGTAAGAAAAGTATGTTGTTTTATAATTCAAACCACACTGGTCCTTTCTATCCTGGTTCATTTTCCTTCATAGTAACATTTTAAAATTAGTAATATATCAATTTAAAGGTTGGGAATAAAGTTTAGAGTCAATCAAACACATTTTTAGTATAGAAATATATATATATTTACATAGAAGGAGGGACAAAGTCCGGAAAGAGGGACAAATGAGGAGGAAAGAGGGACAGGGGGACAGGGCTCCCAAAAAGGGACTGTCACTCCGAATAAGGGACAGTTGGGAGATATGCTTGTATTACTCAGGGCTGTGGAGTCGGAGTTGGAG
Source organism: Hyperolius riggenbachi (assembly GCF_040937935.1). NCBI lineage: Eukaryota > Metazoa > Chordata > Amphibia > Anura > Hyperoliidae > Hyperolius > Hyperolius riggenbachi. The sequence continues at coordinate 228,665,611 of NC_090651.1, read as the reverse complement.
TCGAGGAGTCGGGGCAATTTTGGGCACCCGGAGTCGGATTTAGAGTCGTGATTTCATAAACTGAGGAGGCGGAGTCGGGTGATTTTTGTACAAAATCCACAGCCCTGTTAAATATTAGACTAAGGAGTCGGAGTCGAGGAGTCGGATCCATTTTGGTTACCCGGAGACGGAGTCAGAGTCGTGGTGTCATAAACTGAGGAGTCGGAGTTAGAGTCGGAAGATTTTTGTACCGACTCCACAGCCCTGGTATTACTTAGCATGTCCGGATTGTACAGTGGCTGTACTGAACTTCTCATGTATCTGTTCCCCAATATTTGTTTTGTACTATGTACAGCGCAACAATATATGTTGGCACTATATAAATAAATAACAATAATAATGAAGCAGGAAGTCATATTCCCTATAGCTCTATAAATCCAAAGCTACATCCAGTCTATGACCCCTGAAGGGTTAGAGGACTTGTGCAAGTATTGTTTGTATCTGCATCTAAACAATCTCTGCCATCCAGAAAAAAAAAGGTGAAATTTAGCAAAAACAGACAAAAAGTAACCGCCGGTTTGACTGGAAAAAAATTTTGATGAAGAAAAGCTGAACAAATCACAGAAAACAGAAGTTTGTGTTGGTAGTATCAACAGGATTACTTTAAACTGCAGCATAGTAAAGCAACCAGAAGATGTCACTGTCTGTACTAGAGCTGCAATGATCTCTATGGTATTCCTGCATTCATTCTGTGTTCCTCTGCTCTAAGTAAGCTGCAGTTCCTGATGGTGGTGTATAATTTATCTCTGCATGTTTTTCTTCAGCAGAGAGTTCTAACTTGTTATACTGGGTGCCTATCTGTGTATCGAACACTCTGCTCCGTCAGTTTGAACAAAACTTTCATTTAGGGCTGTTTTGCATTTCATGAGTTGCGTTCCATTTTGACAAATGTGATGCAACTCAATGCAATTCATTAAGTGTAAAAGGGCCCTCTATTATCTAACGGTTGCATTGTAATGTGTGTGGCTAGGTCTGCTTGTAGAGACCACTTCTAATCCTACAGTGAACGCCTTCAGCGTATCCGCAGAGCGTAGATGACTTACGTGAAAGAGCCAGCGTGAGATAGAAACCCTCCTCCACCTGTTTATATATTTATAGGAAAGCAGAATAAAGAGATGCTATTTATATCAACAGGGAAACGTCATTGACATGGAATCCAAACGGCGCTAAAGTCACAACCTCAGATCTGGCGATGGCCCTTCCTGCCACTCGGCCTTTGTTGGCGTGTTTGGCTTGGTGGATTATTACTCTGCAGCAGAGATAAGAGTGTAGTGCTGGGATTACCATCTCTAGTAACAGCAGCGGTTGTCTTTGTTAATAGACCAGAATTCTAGGCAGAGGCATTGCCCTGTGTCCATGGGTTATGTGTGTTCTGTCTCCAGCTAGGGCTGCAAAGGGTGGAAAATAAAACAAATATTATTTGTCACAGCAAGAGACACTGACTGGACACATTCACTATGAAGCGCAGCCCAACATGGGTAAGGTTACCAGGTGTGGCTGTAGAAGCATGATCCAGGGGGCTTATACCTGATGCAGTGGTTGGATAGTATGATGGTTAAATGACAACTGTAGTGAGAGGTATATGGAGGCCGACTCTTGCACAGGACAGAAGGAAAACACAGAGAAATGCACCCTGTATGTATTTAGAGAGTTTAGCCTGTCTAATTCCCCAATAACTGTGACTAATCACATGCTGTAATTTGATCTCTCAGCTGTGTCCTCTGGCTGCCTCGCGAGAGCAGCTAATTTGTAAGCACAGGATGTTAACCCTATGCCTGCTTCCATCAATGCAGCAAGTAGACACACTGCAGATTTATTGCAGGATTTGCATCAGCTGTAACAAAAAAAAGTTTTTCTTTGAAGATTATTATGCTGTAGCTTCTCTTTTAGAGCTGAGAGGAAGCCCGCATTAAGCAATACCAGTTGACTGACAGCCCTGCTGAACTATCGGGCTGCAGTAGTGCCTGAATCTCACCTGAAGCAAGCAAGCTGCTAATCTTGTCAGATTTGACAAAAATGTCAGAAATATGGCTACTTCCATATAGCGCTCGCTTCAGTTGTCACTTAACCACTTCCCCTCCCCCGGGATGAGTAACTACGTCCTAGCATTTCTGCTGCCGCGCACTTCCTCCCCCCCCCCTCCCCCCAGCTTGTTACCACTGCCGATCGTTAGACCACAGTTCCCATTCATTGATCTAAGTCCCGTGTGAATGACCACAATGGGATGGCGCCGTCATTCACAAGAACCGATACTTACACGTCCACGCACTACTTCGTGTTTAGAAAGTGATGCACGAGGACATCCTGTGACCAAAAAGTAAAATTACATCTACAAACTTTTTTTTTTAATTAAAAGCCTTTTTTTTTTTTTTTTTTTTTTTACACATAAAATTAACCCCTTGCCTTCCACACTCCCCAATAGTTACCCCCCAAAAATTTTTGTCAAAAAAAAATAATTATTCAACACGAAGGACTGGCACCACACAAAGTATATATAGCTCTTTAGAGTTTTATTGGTGAAAACATGATAGCAACAACAGACCACTGTTTCGGCCTCCTCTGGCCTTTGTCAAGTTGCTTAGTGATCATACATAACACTGTGAAATACATGCATATATATAACACAAAAACACACCCCTCAAGGGGGCCCAGTGACCAATCAGGAGAGCTAGAATAAGGAGGACCTGATGGGAGACTGACCGTCCTATATGGACCAATAACACTAGAACATTTAAAATTGTCACTCACCAATCAGTGAAAGCAGAGAGCCCCCCGCTGTTTATAGCTAATATGAGAGAACGGGCGCATCATAGTTCTAACCGCCACCTCCATCCACGGAGGCGAGTGGTATGACGTCAGAATCATGTGACAAATCACTTGACTCGTTCAGCTGGCTAACGCTGGCCAATCCTTTGCGCCCAGAACATCGCATAGCAGAGTATCAGCCCCCGCATCATAGCAGCAGGCAGTGCTGAAGCGGGTAAAAGTCCACCCATGTATCCATAACAAACTGGACGCGCTAGACATATACACAGACCGCAGCACTCACCATGCCGCTGCTGGGAAAAAGGGGAACTTGTCTGGTCTCTCCTTCTAAGCTCGCATGTTGGTCTGAAAAACATAAGCTAAAACCAAGACATAATAACTACTTAAGCCCGAAGGGTTGTTTATTTTTTGCAACTCAGCAACTTTCACCTCCCATCCATTTGCCAATAACTTTATCACTACTTATCACAATGAATTGATCTATATCTTGTAAAAACTTTATTCGTGTATTGTTTGATGTGGGGGGTAAACAGCTAATTTTAAATGTTAAAAAATTTATTTATTTAATAAAAAGTGGACGTGGGCGTAGTTTTACTATTTGGCCAAAAGATGGCCACAGTCAAAAAGTCCTGGGAGCGATCGATCTCGCTCCCAGGAACAAAAATGAAGATGGGGAACTTTTTGAACTCAGAAAAACCGCAGCGTCTGATGAGACGCTGTCGGCTTTTTGGCAGGGGGCTTCAATCAATGAAAGGGATCTATAATCCCTTTCATTGATCGCTGGGCTAACGGCCGGCGGCGGGAGCACGCGCGGCCTGAGGGAGTGCGTGCAGCCCAACTGGACGAGAATGTTCGTCCAGTTGGGCTTAAGTGGATAAACCAGTAAAGGACACAAGTACATATAAAAAAAATATACCTATAGAGACAGAGGTACAAAGTAGAGACACCCATCAATTATATACATAATCCCAAGTCTAGCTCTCGATTGAGCCCTGCTCTCCCCATGGCATCCAATCGCCTGATCCAACCTGCCTCTTTTCACAGAAGCTCTTTCCGTCTATCTTCCCCCTTCCATTGGGGTGACACCCCATCAATGACCATTACCCTAAACTGAGTACATTTTTTATATGTACTTGTGTCCTTTACCGTTTTATTATATCTTGGTTTTAACTTATGTTTTTCAGACCAACATGCGCACTTAGAAGGAGAGACCAGACGAGTTCCCCTTTAACCCTGCAGCGGCATGGTGAGTGCTGCGGTCTGTGTATATGTCTAGAGCGTCCATGTTGTTATGGATACATGGGCGGACTTTTGGCCGCTTCAGCACCGCCTGCCGCTATGATGCGGGGACTGATACTCTGCTATGCAACATTCTGGGTGCAAAGGATTGGCCAGCGTTAGTCAGTTGAACGAGTCATGTGATTTGTCACATAACTCTGACGTCATACCACTCGCCTCCGTGGATGGAGGCGGCGGTTAGAGCTATGATGCACCCGTTCTCTCATATTAGCTATAAACAGCGGGGAGCTCTCTGCTTTTACTGATTGGTGGGTGACAATTTGAAATGTGCTAGTGTTATTGGTCCATATAGGATGGCCAGTCTCCCATCAGGTCCTCCTTATTCTCGCTCTCCTGATTGGTCACTGGGCCCCCTTGAGGGGTGTATTTTTGTGTTAGATATATGCATGTGTTTTACAGTGTTATGTATGATCACTAAGCAACTTGACAAAGGCCAGAGGAGGCCGAAACAGTGGTCTGTTGTTGCTATCATGTTTTCACCAATAAAGCTCTAAAGAGCTATAAGTACTTTGTGTGGTGCCGGTCCTTCATGTGGAACTATTTACTGTGACCCCCCAGGTACCGGGGTGAGGACCTTGGCACACCAGCATTTCTTATTTGAGCCTTGGTGGTGCACCTGAACACTTGATGAACATAAAAAATAAATAAATACAAAATATACAATTAAAAAAAACAAAAACATAAATAGTTACTTTAGGGACCAAACTTTTTTAATATGTACTGTATGTCAAGAAGGTTTATTTCTGTTACTTTGTAAATGATGGGCTTGTAATTAATAATAGACCCCAAACTGAAAAACTGCACCTTTATTTCCAAATAAAATATTTGCGCCATCCATTGCACTAGAGAAAAACTTTAAACGTTGCAATAACCGGGACAAATGGGCAAATAAAATTATATGGGTTTTAATCATCGTAGCATGTATTATTTTAAAACTATCACTGCACAGAGAATTGAATGTGTGCATTAAACACCAAGTGAACACCTGACATAACTGGCTGAGCAAATTTGGCCTGATTGGCTATTCATGAGGCAATGCTCATGCAAATATGCATTTGCTTTCGCATGCCAACTAATGCAGGGTCCATTGAACCAATGCCGCAAAGCGGTTGCCCTGCGGGAATTAGTTCATGCTTCAATAGCACTATCCAGGAGGGCCACGAGGAGGCTTCCCAATGCCCCCATACAGCCGAGGGACCGCGGGGTCCCAGGCGCTCTCACTGCCTGGGAACCACAGCAGCACCCCGGAGGGGGAGGCCGGGCGGCGCAGGCGACCCCCCCAAGCGTGGTGGATAGGTAGATCCTGCATATTCTGGTGGGCGAATGCAATTTGCATATGCTTTGCCATTTTAGTTAGTCAGATGATTTGAGGCAGCCAGTATTTAGTCAGGAGTTGACTGGTCTGAGCACACATTCCTTTTTTTCTTCTGTGTAGCATACAATTGTGTTTCTTCCTTCACGGGGTGTTGTGGGGGGGGGCGGGGTGCGGATGGGCTTGCCCAGCGGTGGCAGCGCTTGGGGGGCTTGTCTGCGCCCCGCCCCCCCCCCCCCCACACCTCACCATTGGTGTGTTCGCTCCCAAACCATGCAAATGGCACCACAGATAAGTAAATTCGCAAAGGTAGGGAAGCTATCCTTTGGGGGGGCAGCGTGGGTGGTCCCTCCTCGACACAGGCCATGTCTGGGGGGTGCTGGCCATGCTCTCTCGCTCCCCCCTCCCATGGGGGGCAGTTGCAGCGCTCCCGGGCAGTGGATGCCTTGTGGGGGTGTCTGCGCTGCCCTTCATTTCTTGGGGGTACAAGGAGGCCTACACGCGGTACCCCTGTTGAGATGCAGAATTTTGCGTGGGCCAACTCCTGCAGGAAGTTAGGTGGATAGGTAGATCCTGCATATTCTGGTGGGCGAATGCAATTTGCATACGCTTTGCCATTATAATTAGTCAGATGACTTGAGGCAGCCAGTATTTACTCAGGAGTTGACTGGTCTGAGCACACATCCCTTTTTTTCTTCTGTGTAGCATATTATTTTAAAACTATAATGGCCAAAAACTGAGAAATAATGGAGTTTTTACATTTTTTTTTCTTATTTTCCTGTTAAAATGCAGTTAGCATAAAATAATTCTTAGCAAAAAGTACCCCCCAAAGAAAGCCTAATTGGTGGCGAAAAAACAAGATATGGATTGTTTCGTTGTGATAAGTAGTAATAAAGTTATAGGCGAATGAGCGCTGACAGGTGAAAATTGCTCTGGTTTTTTAAAGAATACCCGAAGTGACATGTGACATGATGAGATAGACATGTGTATGTACAGTGCCTAGCACACAAATAACTATTCTGTGTTCTTTTCTTTTTCTTTCTCTGCCTGAAAGAGTTAAATATCAGGTATGTAAGTGGCAGACTCAGTCCTGACTCAGACAGGAAGTGACTACAGTGTGACCCTCACTGATAAGAAAATCCCCTTTTTATCTCTTTCTTGCTCTCAGAAGCCATTTTCTGCTAGGAAAGTGTTTTATAGATGGAATTTCATATCAGTGAGGATCACACTGTAGTCACTTCCTGTCTGAGTCAGGACTGAGTCAGCCACTTACATACCTGATATTTAACTCTTTCAGACAGAGTAAGAAAAAAAAGGAACACAGCATAGTTATTTGTGTGCTAGGCACTGTACATACACATGTCTATTTCATCATATCACATGTCACTTTGGGTATCCATTAAGGGGGAAAACCCCTTGGAGGTGAAGTAGTTAAAGGAGTTATCAGGCAAAGTTTAAGAAAATAAGCGGTACTTACTGGGGGCTTCCTCCAGCTCCAAGCTCCCAGCACGTCCCTCGCCGCAGCTCTCCCTTCAGCCGTTCGCCGCAGGTCGGTCCCGGCGATGAAGTCAGAGCGACCACCAGATCACTCTGTACTGCACTGTAGTCACTTCCTGTCTGAGTCAGGACTGAGTCAGCCACTTACATACCTGATATTTAACTCTTTCAGACAGAGGAAGAAAAAAAAGGAACACAGCATAGTTATTTGTGTGCTAGGCACTGTACATACACATGTCTATTTCATCATATCACATGTCACTTTGGGTATCCATTAAGGGGGAAAACCCCTTGGAGGTGAAGTAGTTAAAGGAGTTATCAGGCAAAGTTTAAGAAAATAAGCAGTACTTACTGGGGGCTTCCTCCAGCTCCAAGCTCCCAGCACGTCCCTCGCCGCAGCTCTCCCTTCAGCCGTTCGCCGCAGGTCGGTCCCAGCGATGAAGTCAGAGCGACCACCAGATCACTCTGTACTGCACCTGTGCGATCGGCGCTGTCAATCAACGCCACATGGGCCGGAGCGGACTGCGCAGTGATTGACAGCGCCGATGGCGCAGTACAGAGCAACCTGGAGGTCGCTCTGACATAATCGCCGGGGACCGGGACGGACCTGCGGCGAACGTCTGAAGGGAGAGCTGCGGCGAGGGACGTGCTGGGAGCTTGGAGCTGGAGGAAGCCCCCGGTAAGTACCGCTTATTTTCTTAAACTTTGCCTGATAACTCCTTTAAGGGCTCTGCCTCTGACATAAAAGACTTGGCTTCAAATTTTGGCTCTTTCTATTTAATAAGCCAGCACCTATTCAGTAGGGAGTTTTTATGCACAAGACTCCCGAACACTGCAGGGTGGCCTCTTGAGCGCGTCCTAGTGGCTGCCTCTCAAGCACTTTGAGCCTCACAGGAGGAAAGCACTATACAAATGTTGGAATTATTATTATTACACACCATGCAATTTCCTATTAGATCGATGTGTCAAATCGATAATCATTTCATTTCTGATCTGCTCCCAATCGACAACAGTATCAAATTGAATTTAATTAGTGAACAAAATCGATCCTGTTTTAAATTGGGAGCAGATCAGACATGAAAGAAACAATCAATTTGATATGACAGGAAATTCTATGGTGTACACCTGAGGCTAACCTCGCGTAAAAAAACACAATCTTACCAATGAAGAGGTCCTCCAGACCCCTGTTGCCAAGCACTAACCCCCAAAGTAATACAACAAGAGCTTTTTGGATTGAAGATCGGGGCTATCCTCCTCTTCATGCTACTTTTCAGGTGTGGCCGCACTTGCAAAAATCACATACTTACCAGCTTACTATACTTACCTAATTGGACAGATGTCAGCGAGAGTGGACAAAGTAGATACTTGTACCTTCTGTGTATTGAGTCCAAGGTCCAAATCTTGCCACACCTGTAAAAATCCAGAATATTATTAACATTAATTCAATTCACTTTTTTCTCATGGTTTTTTTCCTAGAAGATCCTTTTTCATCTCTTTTTTAATAAACATTTTAGCACTTTGCAATTGGAAAAGTAGCAAAAAGGTGAAAATAGATCTGAATTAGCTCAATAAGAAGGTTTAGTTTTTGCATCAGGCCATAGATGTCACCTTGGTGCTGGATGTATGCTACCACTAATGACTTATGTAACTGCATGCATATAGACATCTTCTTCTTTAGAAGACCAAAAGTAACCTATAGATTACCCTCAGTTTTTTGAGAGATTCGAACAGGAAAAGGAGACAGGACATGATCATCAAGACCGGACAGCCGAGTCTTAACGCCATATTCCCCACTCCTGCTGGCTACTATTTGTATGATGGAGCAGAGTGGTCGGTACATGCAGATAGGCACCCAGTATAACAAGTTAGAACTCTTTACTGAAGAAAACGTGCAGAGACAAATCATACACCACCATCAGGTAATACAAGCTTACTTAGAACAGAGAGGAACACAGAAAGAACCAGGGCTGTGGAATTGGAGTCGAGGAGTCTGAGCAATTTTGGGTACCTGGAGTCGGAGTTGGAGTCAAAGTCGGTGAGGAGTCGGATGATTTTTGTACCGAATCCACAGCCCTGGTAAGCAGGGATGGGCTTTCGTGTATTCATCTACTTGAATTCTAAATTAAGATGAGGCTCAATTACCTTAGGTGTGACCACAAGAGATGGGGGTTACTTACCCAGAAGTCTGTCTGTTTCTATGCGTCTTACACCACTAGCATGCAACCTATGGGACGCGTTGCATGACTCACTACCGCACTTCCTCCTTCCGGCTTGAAGAGGGAGGGGGGCCACTAGACACCAATTAACTTTATAAGGCACGGAGGTGGCCACTAGACATTGAGGTTGACCCACAACTTGGTTCCCATGTTTAATATTGTCCCACTTTGTATTTAAGTTTGCCACCCTGCCTTAGAGTCTTCCCGTTCCTCTCTGCTTCCCCTCGTTCCACTGCCACTGGCCCCCGTTCCACTCTTCAACTTTAATGTCGGAGAGGCCTTTGGGCATCCTCTAAGGGCCACTGAAGTGCTCGGTTCTCCAAGCACTTCCAAAGACGGGCAGCTCCGTACTAGAAGACCTGAAGCAGCCGGTGAAGATTTGAACAAGGGCCCCTGCAGTGGAACAAGGGGACACAGAGGAACGGGAAGGCTATTAGGGATCCTTCCTCTCTTCTGACTCTGAGGCGAGTATCTAACTTTTTGTTTTAGCAGGTTACAGCTGTCCTTTTTGGTTGGCGCTCTACAATACAATATCAGAAACATCCCCCTGTAAATAAACCTTCTAGCACTGTTCATATGCTGTCCAAAGACCAGTCCCATAATCCTTTGAAGGTGAGGCAAGCCATTCGACAGTTCAGGCCCACCCTGGCACACACAATATGGCCACAAACTGTCAATAGCTGCTGCTCATTACGCCCTGCAGTCACCTCCCGCTGTCAATCCCACAATTATTATGTAGCACAGAACAATATAAATTTAATTTATCTTTGGTCTGTGGATCCACACACACACTGCACCTTCCTCTTCACACACAGGCCCAACAGGGAGATGGAACATGACAGCTATCCTCTGATTCTTGTTAAAGGACCATTATCGCAAAAAATAAAAAAAATATGTTACATTTAAAATACATGTAAACACATATAACTAAAAAGCAGGTTTCTCCCAGAGTAAAATGAACTATACATTACTTTTCTACTATGTTGCTGTCAGTTACAGTTAGTAGCAGAAATCTGACAGAACTGACAGGTTTTGGACTACTCCATATCCTCATGAGGGATTCTCAGCATGGCCTTTATAAAGACACTCCCTGAAAAGGATTTTTTTTTATAGCTCATTTTAATTTCGGAGAAACGTACTTCTTATTTGTATGTGTTGACATGTATTTTAAATATTACGATTTTCGCAATAGTGGTCCTTTAAAGAGAAACTGTTATGCATAAAAACCAAAATCAATTCTATACATTTATCTGCAATAGTGATAAAAAGGATTCTAAAAAGGCAATGCCTAACTTCAAAACTAATCTTACTTTTTTTTTATTACTGATGAATCCTCATGTCCCCAGCTCTAAAGTATGCAGCAATTAGCCGCAATAGAGAAGTTGCAGAGCAGGCTGGGGCGGGGGCAGGGCCGGCCCAATCATGAGGCGGGGTGAAACTTTTGCCTCAGGCGGCACTTCTAGGGGGGCGGCAACCGCCCGTCCGTGGGTGCGGGGGGGGGGGGGGGCGGCCGCCGAGCTGGAGGGGTAGCGGGCAGAAAGGGGGTATTGGGCCTAGTGGCAGGGAGGGGGGTCGGACCCCCCCTCCCTCGCCTGGGTCCCCCAATCTGCACTCCACCTCCAGCTTTAAATGGTTACATAGCAGCCGATAGTTAGAGGGACGGGCGGGGATCACTCACCTCTTCCGATTCCGGCGTGCGCTCCACTGATGTCACTTCCTGCAACGCCGACCACTGTATTGTAAGTGGACGGCATTGCAAGAAGTGACATCAGTGGAGCGCACGCTGGAAACAGAAGAGGCGAGTGATCCCCGCCCGTCCCTCTTACTAGAGGCTGCTATGTAACCATTTAAAGCTGGAGGTGGAGCGCAGATCGGAGGACCCAGGCGAGGGAGGGGGGGTCCGACCCCCCTCCCCGCCGCTAGGCCCAATACCCCCCTTCTGCCCGCTACCCCTCCAGCTTGGAGCCGGCCCCCCTGCACCCAGGGCTGAGGGGGGGCGGCAATTTTTTCTAAGTTTGCCTCAGGCGGCAAAAAGTCTAGGGCCTGCCATGGGCGGGGGGGAGTTTTCCTTTACTTTTCTCCCCAGACACAGTGAGTTCAGCCTGATTGGCTGCAGCCTGTGTCACTCACGCCTATACCTCTCTCATTGGCCGCCTCACGTCTGTCACTGTCCGCCCCCTCCCCGCTCTCCAGCCCGACAGGCATATTCGCCGCTTTATTCGGGGGGCAGTAGGCACCTCCGCATCCATGGGGTCCCCACGGCCCTGCTGCGTCTAGTTAAAAATGGCGCCGGCAAAAAAATGGCGCCCCCTTCTGCCCGATATATGTTTAAAACGATATTTACCGTTTTAAAGGTTAAAATAGTGCAGACCTTTTGAACGAAATTTATCGTTTTAAAACTTTTTTTTTCGTGCCTGAACGATATTTATCGTTTTAACCCTTGCTTTGCTGCCGTTTGGAAAATATCTGCCCGCCGGCCTTAATGTTTAATAGCAAAGCCCCCTTAAAAGCTACAAACACCAAATTTGCAGGGAATGTTAAGAAGAAAATTGTGAACAAGAGAAATTTTTTTTTTTTTCAAAAAGACCTTATAGTTTTTGAGAAAATCGATTTTGAATATTCTTCTTCTGACCGTGGGAAAATTAAACGCCCGCCGACTTTAGCGGTTAATAGCAAAGCCCCTTTAAATGCCAGAAACACCAAATGTGTCGAAGAATAGTGGGAACACGAAGCAAAAAAAATGTTCAAAAAGACCTTATAGTTTTTGAGAAAATCGAGTTTAAATCTTCAAAGAGGAAATGTATCTATTTAAATCGCGTACTGACATTTCCGTGGAAACTTTTTCCGCCGACTTTAGCAGTTAATAGCAAAGTCCCCTTAAATCCTAGCAACACCAAATTTGCAGGATATGTTAAAAAGATACTGGGAAACAATATTTAAAAAAAAATTGAAAATTTTTTTTTTTTTTATTAAAATTTGTGGGTTATGTTCAGAGTGTGGGAAATGTTTTGAAAAAAATGACGTGGGGTCCCCCCTCCCGAGCCTCTGTAACCCCTTGTCCCCCATGCAGGCTGGGATAGCCAGAATGCGGAGCCCCGGCCGACTGGGGCTTTGCACCCTGAGCTATACCAGCCTGCATGGTCCATGGTATGGGGGGGCTTTGGGGGGAGGGGAGGCCAAGCCTTCCCCTCCCCCCCGGAGCCCTTGTCCAATCCATGGACAAGGGGCTCTTCCCCACCTCCGGTGCCCCAGGAGGAGGTGGGGGCGACGACTCCCTGGGGGGGGGTTTCATGGTGGCATCTGGGAGTCCCCTTTAAGAAGGGGACCTCCAGATGCCCACCCCCCTCCCAGGAGAAATGAGTATAGGGCTACTTTGTACCCCTTACCCATTTCAACAGAGGGTTAAATGAAATAAAAACACAACCACGAGAAAAGTATTTTAATAATCTTAATTAACCACAAATACTTACCTGTACCTTTAAAAAAATTGTTCCCACGCCAATATATCCTCGGAAATGATCCAACGAATAACAATATCCTCTTATCTTGCGATCTTCAATTAACTTGATTGAAGATCTCCCACGCCAATTAGAATACTATACCTTACAATGCGTCCTGCGTAGGGACGCATAGCACGGCTCCCGCTGTCCTCCCCGCCTCCTAACCTTTCACCCTCACCTAGCCTGGCACCTGATGCACCCATGGGTGCCACCCTAGGTGAGGGTGACAGGTGCAGGCAGACGGGGAGAGACAGCGGAGCTGGCAGCTATACGTCCGCACAGGACGCATCCTAAGGTATAGTAACCGGCTCTTAAATGAGCCGGTTCTTTTTGTATTGAATCAAATGAATCGATGCCACCATGAACCCCCCCCCCCCCAGGGAGTCGTCGCCCCCACCTCCTCCTGGGGCACCGGAGGTGGGGAAGAGCCCCTTGTCCATGGATTGGACAAGGGCTCTGGGGGGGAGGGGAAGGCTTGGCCGCCCCTCCCCCCCAAAGTCCCCCCATACCATGGACCATGCGGGCTGGTATAGCTCAGGGTGCGAAGCCCCAGTCGGCCGGGGCTCTGCATTCTGGCTATCCCAGCCTGCATGGGGGACAAGGGGTTACAGAGGCTCGGGAGGGCCAAGCCTTCCCCTCCCCCCCGGAGCCCCTTGTCCAATCCATGGACAAGGGGCTCTTCCCCGCCTCCCTTGCCCCAGGTGGAGGCGGGGGGCGACGACTCTCTGGGGGGGTTCATGGTGGCATCTGGGAGTCCCATTTAAGAAGGGGACCCCCAGATGCCCACCCCCCTCCCAGGAGAAATGAGTATAGAGGTACAAAGTGCCCCTTACCCATTTCCACAAAGGGTTAAATGAAATAAAAACACAACCACGAGAAAAGTCCTTTAATGTTCTAAATTAACCACAAATACTTACCTGTACCTTTAAGAAAAAAATCCCACGTCAATTAGGTCCCACGACAGTATCCTCCATCTTGCGATCTTCTGATACATCTTGATTGAAGATCTCCGCCGCCCCGACGCCACCTCCGCCGCACTGCTCTCAGCTATACTAAGTATAGCTGAGAGTTGCGTCTATGCGTCTATATAGACGCATTAGCGCTAGCTGCCGCTGCCCTCCCTGCCTCCCCCCACCTGTCACCCTCACCCATGCTGGCACCCAATGCACCCATGGGTGCCAGCATGGGTGAGGGTGACAGGTGGGGGGAGGCAGGGAGGGCAGCGGCAGCTAGCGCTAATGCGTCTATATAGATGCATAGACGCAACTCTCAGCTATACTAAGTATAGCTGAGAACAAAAAGCATCTTTAAATTTTGGCTCCAAGGCTCCCCATTGGTTCCTTATCGACCAATGGGGATCCTCCTGATCCCCATTGGTCTGTTAAGGAACCAATGGGGACCATTGGAGCTAAATTTAAAGATGCTTTTTGCTCTTAGCTATACTAAGTATAGCTAAGAGCAGTGCGGCCGAGGCGGCGTGTGTGGCGTCGGGGCGGCGGAGATCTTCAATCAAGATGTAACAGAAGGTCGCAAGACAGAGGATACTGTCGTGGGACCTAATTGACGTGGGATTTTTTTCTTAAAGGTACAGGTAAGTATTTCTGGTTAATTTAGAACATTAAAGGACTTTTCTCGTTGTTGTGTTTTTATTTCATTTAACCCTTTGTGGAAATGGGTAAAGGGTACAAAGTAGCCCTATACTCATTTCTCCTGGGAGGGGGGTGGGCATCTGGGGGTCCCCTTCTTAAAGGGGACTCCCAGATGCCACCATGAACCCCCCCCCCCCCCAGGGAGTCGTCGCCCCCACCTCCTCCTGGGGCACCGGAGGTGGGGAAGAGCCCCTTGTCCATGGATTGGACAAGGGCTCCAGGGGGAGGGGAAGGCTTGGCCGCCCCTCCCCCCCGAAGCCCCCCCCATACCATGGACCATGCGGGCTGGTATAGCTCAGGGTGCGAAGCCCCAGTCGGCCGGGGCTCCGCATTCTGGCTATCCCAGCCTGCATGGGGGACAAGGGGTTACAGAGGCTCGGGAGGGGGGACCCCACGTCATTTTTTTCAAAACATTTCCCACACTCTGAACATAACCCACAAATTTTAATTTAAAAAAAAATAAATACAATTTTTCCAAAAAAATTTTTAAATATTGTTTCCCAGTATCTTTTTAACATATCCTGCAAATTTGGTGTTGCTAGGATTTAAGGGGACTTTGCTATTAACTGCTAAAGTCGGCGGAAAAAGTTTCCACGGAAATGTCAGTACGCGATTTAAATAGATACATTTCCTCTTTGAAGATTTAAACTCGATTTTCTCAAAAACTATAAGGTCTTTTTGAACAATTTTTTTTGCTTCGTGTTCCCACTATTCTTCTTTACATTCCCTACACATTTGGTGTTTCTGGTATTTAAAGGGGCTTTGCTATTAACCGCTAAAGTCGGCGGGCGTTTAATTTTCCCACGGTCAGAAGAAGAATATTCAAAATCGACTTTCTCAAAAACTATAAGGTCTTTTTGAAAAAAAATTTTTTCCTCTTGTTCACAATTTTCTTCTTAACATTCCCTGCAAATTTGGTGTTTGTAGCTTTTAAGGGGGCTTTACTATTAAACATTAAAGCCGGCGGGCAGATATTTTCCAAACGGCAGCAAAGCAAGGGTTAAAACGATAAATATCGTTTGGGAGCAATACAAATATAAATATAAACGATAAATATCGTTTTTAAAGCCGGCGCCATTTTTTAGCTGTCAAAAACGAAAAATAACTAGCGATAGTGGTTCTCTATCGGGCGCCGTTTTTTAACTACGATAACTGGCGCCATGTTTAACGGACCCCGGCCCTGCTACCATTTACAAAGGGATTCCCCCTGCATTTACCCTCAACCCTGTAGCATCCCCGCTCGGCGTGCAGCATTTTAGAGCTTAGCGAGGTAGAATATATGCAGCACACACAGATTCACCTCAACATGGTTCCAGGTGATGGAGCTGCATTTATTCTTCTTTGCTAAGTACTGTTATGCTGCGAGACCAGATGGATGCTGCAGGGTTGAGGGTAAATGCAGGGGGAATCCCTATTGGTATGGTAGAGGGGTGGGGGGTTCTCATGGATGTGGGGGTGCCACTAATGTAGTGCTCGCTATTGCTGTGGGGAGGAGGGGGGGGGGGGGGGTAAGGGAGAAAATGACCTCAGCATTGGCTTCACTGGAAGGACTAAAGATGGCCCTTGCCAGGGAACAGGATTCTCTGCATTTCCTTTTTTTGTTTTATAAAATTCACTGAAATCAAATCGTGGACAGTGCAATACATCTGTCATGTAAGTAGAGCTAGTATTTATCTACTTATATGTGTGTTTTTTTTTTATCCTGGCATAGTATGGCTGACAGCTCCTCTTTAAGGAGTCGTGGAGCTTCACATCACATGACACAGCATGAAAACTGATGTATCCTTCACATTTCTCCAGCATCAAAGGGAAGAGAATTCTGTCCCCCATGTGCAAGGAGTGTGTGGGGTGGGGGGATAAGACTCTATGGCTTCAGCAGCACAGGGCTGATTCATTCCTATGGCAGGGTCAGGTGCATGGACAGCAGTGTGACACATAAATTATTCAGGATACTTACGTTTACGTTAATTATCTTGATTTCAGCATCAGACTCACTTCCTATATCTATATATTTTGCAGTATATTGGTATGTAGCCCTGCCCTCCCAATGATGTCACAGCCTAGGCTATTTAAGTATGCAGAATTCTCCTCACAGGGAGGCATATGCAGAATTCTCCTCCCAGGGAGGTATCATTTTCACTGACGGGACTGTCGGTAAACAAGCAATCCGCAGAGAAGCACTTGACAGCAGTAAAGATGTCTCTACCTGTGATAAATTTCAGAATGCAAATCGGGGTGAGGAAAGATTTTAAAGTGGGCAGATAATTTATTAAGTTATATTGTACTTAATAACCTATTTTACTAAAATAAAGGTACCCATTAACGGTACAATTTTTTCACCAAATGCATTATTTCGATGCGATTTTCATGATCGAAAATAATAAGAAGGTAACGATTGTTCACACTTGTTCTCATTTACTGAATGATTCTTTCTTCAAATTCAATCATAAAATCCAACTTTTGGATCGATTTTATCCTATTCAGCAATCAACCAAAGAATCGTTACTTATCGATTGCCTTCATAAACGTCAAATTTTCTATACAATTCGATCAATAAAATCACATCGAAAGATCGCATATGGTGAAAAAATTGTACCGTTAATGGGCACCTTAATTACAATCCTTTTAATGTTGATGTACTCTAAGGCGACTTTCACAGTACCACGTTGCGTTTTGATGCGACGTTAAAGTCGCAACGCAAATTACAACGTAACGCCCCAAAAATGTTGCAGCGCAACTTAAGGCCCCGTTATCGTCGCATACAGTAGAGCATACAGGCACTGAAAACTATGCTTCCAAGTCATTAATGAGCACGTGCAAACAGTCCAACGCAGCTAATAACGTGTATAACGCGCAGCATGCAGCACTTTCTAATAACGCTACACGTTACATACAAAAGCAACGTGTTCACTGTGAATGTCGCACAGACTTAGTATTGCTGTGCGTTAGTCTGCGTTGAAACATTTTCTAACGTGCGACTTTAACGTCGCACTGTGAAAGAGGCCTAAAGCAAAGGACACAGTCTAGCATGTGTGCGGAGGTACACGCTAGATCGTGATTGTTAGAAAACAAGCAATCCCCAATGGTTAGTGATGAGTGAACGTTGTTAACGCACATTTAAATTCAGTAACTCCACGACGATGGTCTGCCAATCAGATCATTACCAGAAGCGCGAAGATTAGGACCCAGAAGTGTGACATTTGCCACACTCGTCTAAACCAATCCTCAGGGACAGCTCGGTCTACATGGACAATAATTGCTGTCTTTTACCATGACTGGGACACTTTTTATACACAATTCTCGACCGAGCCATCATTTATCGTTAGTTTCTGATGACAGCAGCGTAGCTTGTGTACCCAATGCCACCCGTAGGGGTGTGTAACCCTTTAACTAATCCCCCCCCCCGTTATTTCTAACCATTAACTACCTCCCCTAGCGGAGCATAACCCTTAACACCTTCCCACCCCTCCCGCCAAGCTGCAATTAGCAGCAATAGCTGGAAATTTGGGGCTAGCTGCTATTTTATCATTGCCGCGTATAAAGATGCCCTTGTATTTCACGGCACAGGGGGTGCCCTTTTTACCCACTTCACTGTAGCAGGACACATGCTGATTGTTCGCAGTTTAGCACAAGGAACACCAGTTTGCGCACAAAGTCCATGTAACATCAGTGGATTGAGACTGCAATATTTATACCCACCACACGATGGCAACCTGACCCCTCTTTCAGAGCTAAAGGACGTAGACAGATGGGGGTAATGAGTGAAGGATAAGAGGAGGAGAGAGAACAAAGGGAGAAGGGGAGGACAAAGGAGGAATGCTGGAGAGACATGTGGGTCTCTCTGTCCCAGCCGCTGCGTAAGGGATCTGCATGTGTTTCAGAGGAACGGACCAGGGCAGAAAGAGGAGTAAAATCGGGCTCCAATTGATGCAATGAAGCCAGGATAGCAGGAGGGCTGATAGTTGGATCCGAAACAAGCTACCAGTGACCAGACAGGAAGAATCGGCTCACCCAGCCCAGAGGACAAGCCATTCCTGAGTGTTGCTTGCTGCAGCGACGAGACGGGTGAGAGGCCTGTGGCCACATTACTTTGGGTTTAATTGTGCCTTCGCCTGGCGAGCGAGAAGGGGCCCCTGCCCCTTTCATCTCAGAGTCCTTTGGAGTACTGGTCTTGCCTTGTGGATTACAAATACCTTCCCTTGAAGGTCTGAGCGCTCCAACTTAAACTGAAATGGGTCCCAATCGCTAGCAGACTTTATAGCAGTTTCACCACTGGCCAGTGGTTAGTCAGGGTATAAAATGTTTTAGCTAAGTGCAGTAGCTAGTTGCACCTCCTCTGCTATTTGTGTGAATTGCATATAACTGTTTGCCTGTTTGATTGTTAAGAATTGTACAGCAGTGTTGTCCCTCTCTCGCCCAATGCATTAAGGGGCAGAGTCTCTTCATGGGTGGACAGGGGAACAAACTCTATTTATGACTGTTGCACTATTGAACTGCTGTTTCTGCTTCACTAACCCACTGACACTAAGCTATTGCTTTTATCTGATGCCATTGTACCCCTATACCATTGTGAATCCTGTTTTGCCCACACCCTTCTCACAGGGCATCTTGTCTGCCCCTAATAAAACCCCTTATAGTTATTGGTGTGTCCGAGTACTAAAGGGTCCTTTCACAGGACGGGTTATCACTGGGGACAAAATGAAGAAAAAGAGAAGAGGGAGGGGCGCTCCGTAGTGTGTTACCCTTTAATAAATAAAAACAATGCGCATACAAATTTGCACTTACTGGATACAAAATGTAGCAGGCGTATAACATGGGCTAAGGAGCCCTTTCATCAGCAACCAACCCGGAGACCCTGAGAACAGCTATGGCCAGTAACCGTCCTGGTCCAGATGGTGTTATGGGCCTGTGGTGTCCGACGTGGTGCTCTACGTGTGCTGGATGGCGTCCCGACGCGTTTCGGCGTATCCAAGCCTTCGTCAGGTGAACCATCCAGCACGCACACGACGCTTAAATAGAGACAATAATGAGCCCCCTGTCACACCCCAAAGAAATAGTTGGGTGTGGCTAGGAGTGGAGGTGGGGCTGTGTCTAAAACTGTAAACAACCCTATGAATGCTGAAAAGAAGGGAGAAGATCCTGTATATTAAAATTACATAATTCATCTCGTAGGTCCTACATTGTCAGGTGAAGCCTGACAGATGACTGGGAGTAGTTATATATAAGGAAGGGGCCCCGATTGCACCCCCTAAAGGATTGATATCTGCGGGATCTGTAGATCGCAGAATATCTAGGAGAGCCAATGGGCTGCGTGCGGGGAGGTGTGGTAAGGCCTCGCTCTATGTTACCTCAGATCCGCTGGGCGCAATGTCCAATCCAAATGCGCCGGGGATCGGGGCTGCAAGGCGGAAGTGATGTCGCGTTATGGCGTCCTAAGAGATCGTGGGACGCCGGTGTTCGCTGTGGTGGAAATGACGTCGCGTCATAACGCTACATGGTAACCTAGGTGACGCCGATGCGTCTTCCTGGTGATGTTCTGGGTGCGTGACTGGCCGTTGTCAGGGAGACGCAATTGCGTCTATCCCTGATCCATAGAGTGCCAACGTAGGTGGAGAAGGGAGGATTAGCTCCTCTCCTTCTCTGGCTCAGTAACGAGCAGCGCTAAGGGATCTAGTAGATGGAACAGCCTGGCCACACAAATTCTATCAGGATGTACAGGCTGCAAAGACTTATCCTGATGACCTAAAATGGATGTAGAGCGCGCATATGAAGATTATACACTCAACACTCATAAATGTCATCATATATACATATGTACAAATTCATCAATAATAATATCATGTACAGAGTGATCAATTAAAAATATATAAAATTA
This sequence comes from Hyperolius riggenbachi, assembly GCF_040937935.1. Lineage (NCBI taxonomy): Eukaryota > Metazoa > Chordata > Amphibia > Anura > Hyperoliidae > Hyperolius > Hyperolius riggenbachi. Next base: position 228,645,458 of record NC_090651.1, on the reverse strand, counting down.
TATAAAATATAACCATAGATAAATTAAATTAATGGTAAAACATAAGTAAAAAAAAAAAAATTAAAAAAAAAAAATTAAAAAAAAAAAATATATATATATATATATATATATATAAAGAAACCCAACAAACATATATACAAATATATATATATAAAAAATGTATATAAAAAGAATACATATGTTATCAAAAACTACAGGCATTACAACAAATATACCCATATGCATTTGATGCTTGTGGTATCTAAGTAGAATGTTGCAGAGTGTGTTGTTACATCTTTACTGAAACATATGGCAGCACCTGGGGCTGTGAGACCCCAGTCTGCCCTAGAGGTGCTGTGTGGGGGAGGAGGAGGGGGGTTATTGATATTGTTTGGCAAGGAATTCTTTTGGGTTAGAAATGAAACCATGTTCTAGATGATACTGGCTGTTACTACTTCCTCATTCAGACCATTAGGTACTAGTGTGGCCAGCTTGAATATCCAATACGCTTCTCTCTCGCATAATCTTCTATATCTAAGGCCTGAAGGCAAATCCGCAGAAATTGCCTCCAGGCCCATCACTGTCAAACCCTGGGTATTTTGGTTATGAGCTTCTGAAAAATGTCTAGGGACACTATGATTACTGGCCCCATCTTCTATCCCATGTCTGTGTTCTCCGAATCTTTCTCGTAGGGGACGTGTTGTCCTGCCTACATAATACTTAGAACAGCTACAGGCCAGCAAATAGATCACATATGGTGTCCCACAGTTGATGATGAATTGCTTTATCTGTATGTTTACTTTAGCAGTCTGTAGGTGTTGCACCTGATGTCTTATGAATTTACAACACTTGCACCTCGATTTCCCACATTGAAAGTTCCCCACTATATTCGAGACAGCTCCTTGTGGTTGACTGCAATTTTTACCTATATTACTTTTGGCCACCTTATTTTTTATAGACTTTGCTTTACGAAAGATGGTTCTTGATGTAGTTGGTAAATCTTGATTAAGTAGAGGATCACACAACAGTAGTGGCCAGTTGGATTGAATTATTGCATCAATTTTGTTAGCTTTAGTATTATAAGTGGTAATAAACAACGGGCCTTTTTTGTTGTTGTGCTTCTCCAATTTTTCTTTCGATTTTTTCACTGCTTCTCTGTTCTCGAATTCCTTCCTTGCCTGATCAATCCTTCTTAAGTTATGTCCTTTATCTATAAATTTTTCGTTAGATAGTTGACCTGTTCTTGATAATCTTTATCATTGGTGCAGTTTCGTCTCAGACGGCAAAATTGGCTTCTTGGCACATTATTGATCCATCTTGGATGATGGCAGCTGTCCTTATGTAGAAAGGAATTCCCTGTGGTCGGCTTGAAGTGTGTACACGAAAAGATATGGCCATCTGCATCATGTTCTAGTTCCAGACTCAAGAATACGATCCTCTGTTCATTCTTCACAGATGTAAATGATAAGCCGTGTGAGTTGTTGTTACAATACTCGTGGAAATGGTCAAACCTTTCTGCAGGACCATCCCACACTATTAGTATATCGTCTATATACCTCATATAGAGGGCGAGGTTTGCTCCAAACGGATTATTGTTCCAAATATGATGTTCTTCCCAAAATGCCATGAATAAGTTGGCAAAACTGGGAGCAAACCCCGCCCCCATTGATGTCCCACATGTTTGTAGAAAGAATTCTCCAGCAAACGTGAAATAATTGTGTGAAAGTGAGAATTCTAAAAGCTCAAGTATGAACTGAGCTTGGGCGGGATGGAAGGTTCCGTCTGTGGTTAAAAAATAATTAACTGCATCAATTCCTTGATTGTGAGGGATACTGGTGTACAACGAACATACATCTAGTGAAGCCCACATGTAATTATCCTTCCATAGGAATTTCTTCAGAACATCCAATACAAAGCTGGAGTCCCGGGTGTACGCTTTAGTAGAAGTCACAATAGGCTGTAAAAAATGGTCTATGTACTCTGAGATGGGAGCCAGAAGACCCTCCATCCCAGCTACAATGGGTCGTCCAGGCGGGTGTTCTTGGTCTTTATGAATTTTGGGGATATGGTAAAAATACGGGATGAGAGGATGTTCACTGAGGAGAAAACGTGATTCATCTTTTGTGATTATTCCCCTACCCAGTGCTTGCTGAATAATTTCTTTGAGTTCTAGTTGGTAATTCACTGTGGGGTCTTTATCTAATTTCTGATACGTCTCCCAATAGTCTCCATCCTTCTTTGAGATATTTTTAATGATCTACAATCACTATTCTTCCACCTTTATCGGCCTGCCGAATAACAATGTTATTATTTTCGGCCAATTGGCTCAATGCATCTCTTTCCTTTTTAGTAAGGTTATTTATCCTATGGTGTTGTCTTCCTTGTTGATGGTCATTACATAAGGATTTCATCTGGCACCAGACCGCTTGGTAAAAATTATTAATATGGGGTTCTTTAGCATGTACTGGGTTAAAAATCGATTTTGGCTTGAAGCCGCTATGCAATATGTCTGGTTCTATCCACAGGTTTAGCCAATCTTCTTCATCCTGTGTTTGTTCAATTAGCAAATCTTGAAGATCCTGCAGGGGGGCTGATTCATGCATCTCCACTTCACATGATGATGGTAAGGGGACCGATTTATTTCCTGCCTCCTTCTGATTGAAGTACCTCTGGAGAGTTAGTTTTCTTATCAACTTGTGCAGATCCTTAAAGAGCTGGAACTCATTTAGTCCTGAGGATGGTGCAAAATTAAGGCCTTTATTTTGAAGTGAAAGATCACTATCGCTTAGAGCATAGGAAGATAAATTGTACACTTTTACCGTATCGGAGTGAGGATCAAACACTCTCTTTTCCCCTACCTCTTTTCTTTTTTGGACTTCACGCCCTCCTCGAGTTCCTCGTCTCTTTCTAATAATCTTTTCCCCAGGCTTGGGGTTGGTGGTGGATCCACATCTAAAAAATGTACTTCATCCTGTCGGGGATCTCTCAGTCCCTCCGCATTGGACACAGCTCCCAATGGTACAATGGAGCTGTCCAACAGACGGGATCTATTCAAACCTTCAGTTTCCTGTTCTTCTGCTGCAATAGACCAATTTAGCTTTTCTTCATGTGTGTTGGATCCGGCTTTTTCTTGTACGATTTCTCGTATTCTCCTTAAAGTATCTTCTCCCGTTTTCTTTCCTTCTGATCTTTGTCTATTACTATCATTTTATGTTCAGGGGCCTCATGTACACTGGATGGCCGCCATTTGTGATGCTCCCCCTCCTCCCCCACACAGTACCGCTAGGGCAGACTGGGGTCTCACAGTCCCAGGTGCTGCCAACCCTGTTATATATGTTTCAGTAAAGATGTAACAACACACTCTGCAACATTCTACTTATACCCATATGCATTTGATGCTTGTGGTATCTATTTGTTGTAATGCCTGTAGTTTTTTTTATAACATATGTATTCTTTTTATATACATTTTTTATATATATATGTTTGTTGGGTTTCTTTATATATATATATATATATATATATATATATATATATATATATATATATATATATATATTTTTACATACATCACTTCCGCCTTGCAGCACCGATCCCCGGCGCATTTGGATTGGACATTGCACCCAGCGGATCGGAGGTAACATAGAGCGAGGCCTTACCACACCTCCCCGCACGCAACCCATTGCCTCTCCTAGATATTCTGCGATCTACAGATCCCACAGATATCATTCCTTTAGGGGGTGCAATCGGGGCCCCTTCCTTATATATAACTACTCCCAGTCATCTGTTAGGCTTCACCTGACAATGTAGGACCTACGAGATGAATTATGTAATTTTAATATACAGGATCTTCTCCCTTCTTTTCAGCATTCATAGGGTTGTTTACAATTTTAGACACAGCCCCACCTCTACTCCTAGCCACACCCAACTATTTCTTTGGAGTGTGACAGGGGGCTCATTATTGTCTCTATTTAAGCATCGTGTGCGTGCTGGATGGTTCACCTGACGAAGGCGTGGATACGCCGAAACGCGTCGTGATGCCATCCAGCACACATAGAGCACCACGTCGGACACCACAGGTCCATAACACCATCTGGACCAGGACGGTTACTGGCCATAGCTGTTCTCAGGGTCTCTGGGTTGGTTGCTGATGAAAGGGCTCCTTAGCCCATGTTATACGCCTGCTACATTTTGTATCCAGTAAGTGCAAATTTGTATGCGCATTGTTTTTATTTATTAAAGGGTAACACACTACGGAGCGCCCCTCCCTCTTCTCTTTTTCTTCATTTTATACCAAGCTCAGCTATGCAACCCAGCTTGGAGGAGCTGCTAGAGTGTATAACCTGCGGTTTGCCTGGCGGACTGTGCAGCGCAAGATTGCCCATCTTTTGTTTTCTTTGTATCACTGGGGACAGTAGGAGAACCCAACTCTTACAGCAGCTCCTGCGGAAGTCAGTGCTACACGTGGAGGCGCGTCTTCTGGGTTTCTAACCTAGCCCCTAGAGTGATGACTGCGCTAGGAACAATGAGCCAGGCCAGCAAAATGGACCCAGTCACTGCTGCCCGCTGGTGTGAAGAAGAAAATGGTAGACTACAGTTCAGTGTGGTGATGGATATACCTGCTGATGGATGGACAGAGAATCAAATAGATGAAGCTATCACAGCCCTAGCACTTGATCGTCGGGTGTTCGTCTTAGACGCACGGACAGATCCGAAGATCTCTCACATATATGCCCTGCTAGAAGTGAAAAAAGGCCTTCCCACTTGCTTCCAGAACACAATCTTACAGCTAACGGATGACCTCAAAGTTCAGTTGATCCGACCAAGTCCCTCAGCCAACCACTCAGACAGTTCCAGTGAAATGCCACCAAGTAAAAGAGAGGTCTGCTCAGCCTCTGTTGACTCTATGCCCACCACCCCAGGATATCCACCCGCTGCCATTTACACTAATATGGGAAAACTGATGGAAAATTTGGTGACAAATTCATTCCAACCTATCAATTATTCTCGGCAGATACCTGTCCCATCTGGGGAAGATGACTTTGAGACCTGGATAGACCAGGCTGCACAGGCCTTAGATGAGTGGGAGGTCTCAGATACAGTCAAGCGACAGAGGATTGTAGAGAGTCTACGTGCCCCTGCTTCAGATGTTGTCTGGAATCTTAAAAGAGACCAGCCAGGTTGAACTGCCACAGAGTGTCTAGATGCCCTTCGTGAAGTTTTTGGGCAGACAGAATGTTGTGCTGACTTGATATATCGGTTTGGACATACCTACCAAGAGGAAGGGGGAACGCCTATCCACCTTTGTCACTCGCCTGGACAAGATCCTACACCAAGTAATCCTTAAAAAAGGAATGGCACAAGACAATGCAAGTGAGGCTTTATTGACTCAGATCCTAAAAGGTGCACAACCTTTAGACCCTATAATGCTGAAAATTCAAATGAGAGACCGAAGTGACCTTTTCACCTACTCAAAACTGATTAAGGTCATTTGAGAGGAAGAGGCACTGTTGTCCGCTAAGTCCCAGAAAATGACCACCTCTGCTGGTTCTGGGCGAAGTAGTGGGAGTGCATCTGTGTACTTAGCATGAACTCCCTTGGAAGCTCCTGAAGAGATGAAAAGTAAGACCTCTTCTACTGCTGAGGACCTCACTCAGGCGATAACCCAGATGGTGCAGTCAAATTCCACCTTACAACAAGCTTTTACTGAGATTCAGAGGTCGATGATGCAAGTGGTAGAGACCCAGGCAGGGATGCAACAGTCCATGGCTGATCTGCAGAGAGCTATTGCACACCCTACCCCAGAGGGCTCACATCTATCCAGAGGAGGGCCCCTAAAGAGTAGAAGATATTCAGCAGGAGTAGAGTGCTTTAATTGTGGGCAAACTGGACATTACCGAGCCCAATGCCCTAAACCCCGGCACTCTCTGACCTTAACAGAGGAAGTGCGCCAGGCACTACAGGATCTTTTACCTGCAAAGCCGGTGGGAAACTTCAGAGGGCCCTGGTGAAGGAGCAAGCTGGGAGCCCACTTGCTTTAGACAGCTCTGGCCCACACCAAAAGGCTGACTGGGAAATCATACAGGAACCCTTGAGTAGGACATTGCACCGGATTCCTAAGAGACAGCCAAATATGCCTCCCTCAGCAATGGGCCCCAGTGTACAGGGGAGAAATACACATCAATGTGAGAAAGGCCATCACGAGCGTCGCTTAGAGCGTAACAGGAGGCCAAAAGGAGTACAAGCTCAACCAGCCAGGCCTACAAGTACACCTCCTTCTGGGCAAATCCCTACTAACTTAGTGGGCCCCTCTCCAGTGGTGCCTGTTCAAATAGAGGGCATCTTCACAAGAGCGTTACTTGACTCGGGTGCACAAGTGACTTTATTATATCGGGACTTCTATGATAAGTATCTGTAGCACCTGCCCCTGCGAGAATTAAAAGACCTAAAGATCTGGGGAATTGGAACCGAGAAGCTCCCCTATGATGAGTATCTGCAGATCAAGTTGACCTTTGACCCACTGGTTGTTGGGCAACCAGGAACCTTTGACACCTTGGCCATTGTATGTTTTCGATCCCCAGGTTTAGTGAGAAGTTCTTTAATTGTGGGGACTAATACAGACCTCAAAAGACAAATCTTGTCCCCCATAGCCTCCTGCTATGATCTACCACCAGAAGGTGTGTACCCCATGCTGCATCCAGTCTACCAACGTTTGGTGCAAGAACAGAGGGCTCCAGCCGAGGGAGTAGGAAGATTGTGGCGATTGGGGAAGAAGGAGAAACTGTTGCAACCAGGGGAAGTGGCATGCCTTCAGGCTTCAGTAAGACTGAGCTGGGATCTGCATGTTTTGCTAGAAACCATCCCTGGAGAGAAGACAGCCCCCGGGATAGAGTTGATCCCTGAAGTGATCCCAACAAAGGCACTACAGGGAAAGATCTCCGTCAGTGTTTGTAACACCACTGACTCCCCAGTGAGGATCAAAGCCCGAATACTTCTTGGACAGGTGGGCTGAGTCACCCTAATTTCGCCATCCATTTCAGTGGGGGGAGCTGAAGATGAGAACCCTGTAGACTGTCTACCCAGCAGACTCCCCGATATCTCCAGAATGGAAGAGCAGGATTCAAGCCCTGCTTCTGAAATGGCAAGAGTTATTCTCCAAGAGTGAATTTGATGTTGGGTGTGCAAAAAGTACTCAACATCACATACGCCTCCAGGAAGACAAGCCTTTCAGAGAGAGATCTCGTCGGATTCCATTTAGGGATTTGGAAGATTTGAGGGAACAGATTGCAGAGTTGAAGAGAGCTGGAATGATCCGTGAATCCCGAAGTCCCTATGCCCCCCCCCCCCCCCCATAGTGGTGGTTCGGAAGAAGGATGGTTCCATCCGAATGTGCATAGACTATTGCACTCTTAACCGTCGTACCACCCCAGATCAGTACACAACCCCACGAATAGAAGATGCCCTACATTGCCTAAGAGGAGCTAAGTGGTTCAGTGTACTGGATTCGCGCAGTGGGTATTACCAAATTCCCATGCACCCAGATGACAAAGAGAAGACCGCTTTTATCTGCCCTTTGGGGTTCTTCGAATTTGAAAGAATGCCTTGAGGTCTTTCAGGAGTGCCTGCAACCTTCCACAGGCTGATGGAGCGCACAGTGGGAGACATGCATCTGCTAGAAGTCTTGGTGTATCTGGGTGACTTGATAGTCTTTGGAAGAACACTGGAGGAGCATGAGCAAAGGCTGGAGAAAGTACTGAGTCGACTTCAGGAAGAAGGACTGAAACTGTCCCTTGAGAAGTGCCAGTTTTGCCAACCGTCTGTCACCTATCTGGGGCATGTAGTCTCAGCTGAAGGCATGGCCACAGACCCCAAGAAGCTGGAAGCTGTTGTCAACCGCAAGATGTAGCAGGATTGAGATCATTCCTGGGGGTTTTGCTCCTATTACCAAAGATTTGTGGAGGGTTTTGCCAAGATGGCCCAACCCCTTACTGAGCTCTTAAAGAATGAAGGTGAGGAAAGTGACTCCAAGCTTTCAGACGAGGCTCAATCAGCTAAAGGGCCCAGAAGACCTTCGAGAGTCAATACAGGAAGAGTGGTCCGATCGTTGTGAGGAAGCATTTCAGCAGCTGAAGTGGAGTCTAACCCATGTCCCAGTCCTAGCCTATTCTGACCCTACTCTTCCTTATGAACTGCACGTGGACGCTAGTAGAGAAGGGCTCGGTGGAGTGCTGTACCAAGAGCATGAACGACATCTAAGACCTTTTGCTTATGTGAGTCAAAGTCTCTCCCCATCTGAGAAGAACTGTCCCAAGCTGGAGTTCTTGGCTCTTAAATGGACAGTAGTAGACAAGCTCAGGGACTACCTGTATGGGGATGAGTTTGTAGTCAAGACAGACAACAACCCACTCACCTACATCCTCACTACTGCTAAGTTAGATGCTACAGGACACAGGTGGCTAGCTGCACTGGCTGAGTTCCGCTTCAGCTTGACGTATCGACCAGGAGTGGGGAACAGAGATGCTGATGCTCTGTCCAGAAGGCCTCATAACACTGGAGCTTCAGAAAGAGACTGGACTCAGCTGACCCCAGAAGGGATACAAGCCTTATGCCAGGGGGCAGAACATTGGGTCAGAGGAGTGACAGGGGCTGAACTTGTTGGAGTCAGTACAAAAGGGGTCCCCAAACTCTACTGCAACCTGTCCTGACCCAATTGAAGGATGGAAGCTTGCCCATCCTTAGAAAAAGGGATCTGAAGCAGGACCAGTCAGAAGATCCCCTCTGCCGACTGACCCTGGAGGCCCTAGAAAGCCAACGCCCAGAGCTCCTGCAAACTGAATCTGTTGAGAAGGCCAAGATGGTTTACAGAGAATGGAATCGCTACAGCTCCGAGACGGACTGGTCTACCGTAGAACATGTTGATGATCTGGAAGAAAAGTGGCAGTTATTCCTTCCTGAAAAACACAGAGACAATACTAGTGGCCTTGCATGATGACCATGGTCATTTGGAAGCAGAGAGGACTCTCGACCTAGTCAAAGATAGATTCTACTGGCCCTGTATGAGAGCTGAAGTGGAAAGCTACTGTCACTCATGTCTGCGGTGTATACAGCGGAAGACCTTGTCCACTAGATCTGCCCCAACGGGTCACCTACAGAGCCAAGGCCCCATGGAGTTGGTATGCATGGATTTCCTGTGCCTGGAACCAGATATGAGCGGACAAGGAAGTATCTTAGTGGTGAAGTTCTTTGTCCATTATGGACTACTGCAGAGGCTGCATTCAGACCAAGGTCGAGACTTTGAGAGTAAACTCATCAAGTGCTGGGGGTGCAAAAGTCACGGACTACTCCTTACCACCCCCAGGGCGATCCGCAACCCGAGCGGTTAAATCGCACACTTTTGAATATGTTAGGGACACTTACCTCTGAAAATAAGCAGCACTGGAGTAAATGTGTCTCAGCAATGGTCCATGCATACAACAGCACAAAGCATAATACAACAGGATATTCACCTTACATGCTAATGTTTGGGAGAGAAGCTCGGCTACCAGTGGATCTTGCTTTTGGCATCTCCACTGATGGGACTTCAGCTGCATCTCATAAAGGCTATGTTGACCGACTTCGGAAGAACCTGAAAACTGCCTATGGAAAGGCTCAAACTGCTTCCAATATTCAGGAACAGCAAAACAAGAGAAAATATGATCTGAGGGTTCGGGTTCATGACTTACAACCGGGTGACAGGGTGTTATTGAGGAACCTGGGCCTTCATGGGAAGCAGAAGTTAACTGACTGGTGGAGCTCACAGCCATACGTTGTTTGTGCACGGTTTCCCGGCCTTCCAGTGTATCAGCTCCGGCCAGAGGGGACGACAGGGCCCTTGAAGACTTGGCACCACAATCACCTTCTACCACTGAATGAGACAGTGCGGGTGCCCACTCCACGTGAACCATCCCTGCCTAAACGAACACCAGTAACTCGATCACAATTGCCTTCTACTGCAGAGGAAGAAGAGGATGATGCGGAAGAGGACCTGGTGATGGAATGGCTGCGGTGGTTTGACCCCATTGTTTTCACACCACCTATAGAGGAAAACGACTCTAGGACATTAAGAGCTGATGCACAAGAATTCATACCACGGGCCCAGGTTGAGGAGGGGCCAGAACAGGTACCCACTGAGCCTGAAGAGGAAGGAGACCCAAACTATTACTGAGACCCCATCAATGCCACCTCGGGAGATTTTAACAGAATCCCCCGCGAGAGAGGTTGTAACTGAATTCCCTGCCAGAGAACCCCTAGAGCCTATGGAGCAGAGAACCAAGCGACAGATCAAACCTCCCCTGAGGTTGACATATGACTCCAGAGGAAACAGTTCTGAAGAAGCAATCACCACCGTCTGCAGATTTACTAAGACACAAGTCCATCAGACCACTGTACCAGTGTGTGATACCTCCTGCCCTGTACCCGACACACCATGGTGGGAAGTCCCACTGCCCAAAACTCAGGATAGCTCCAGTTACCTAGTTACATGTAGGTATTAAGTTAGATAATTTGTAGTTAAAACTTTGTTCTTTGGGGACCAAAGACTTTCAGTGGGGGGAGAGTGTAACATCAGTGGATTGAGACTGCAATATTTATACCCACCACACGATGGCAACCTGACCCCTCTTTCAGAGCTAAAGGAAGTAGACAGATGGGGGTGATGGGTGAAGGACAAGAGGAGGAGAGAGAACAAAGGGAGAAGGGGAGGACAAAGGAGGAATGCTGGAGAGACATGTGGGTCTCTCTGTCCCAGCCGCTGCGTAAGGGATCTGCATGTGTTTCAGAGGAACGGACCAGGGCAGAAAGAGGAGTAAAATCGGGCTCCAATTGATGCAATGAAGCCAAGATAGCAGGAGGGCTGATAGTTGGATCCGAAACAAGCTACCAGTGACCAGACAGGAAGAATCGTCTCACCCAGCCCAGAGGACAAGCCATTCCTGAGTGTTGCTTGCTGCAGCGACGAGACGGGTGAGAGGCCTGTGGCCACAGTACTTTGGGTTTAATTGTGCCTTCGCCTGGCGAGCGAGAAGGGGCTCCTGCCCCTCTCATCTCAGAGGCCTTTGGAGTACTGGTCTTGCCATGTGGATTACAAATACCTTCCATTGAAGGTCTGAGCGCTCCAACTTTAACTGAAATGGGTCCCATCGCTAGCAGACTTTATAGCAGTTTCACCACTGGCCAGTGGTTAGTCAGGGTATGAAATGTTTTAAATCCTTGGGAGCAGCTAAGCAAAAAAAAAATGTGTAACTTACATTTGGTTGAACAGCGAGGAGAACGCCAGCGCATACCACTAACGCTGCATCTGAAAAGACCACCAGCTCAGTGTGCAGCACCTAAATAGATTTTCTGCACACTTTGCATTCAATTCAAATGCAAATCATATGCAAATCTGCTACTACTCATTATGCAAACAGGAAACTCAGGAGGAGGGGCTGGGAGCAGCTAGCCTGACAGTTACATAGTTACAAAGTTAAGAAAAGGTGGGGGGAAAGGCTGCACGTCCCTAAACATATGTTGCAATTGAATGGTTAATCGCACAGGCATACACCGCCTCTGTTAGACTGAAAAATGCAGGCCCTGCATCCAAGACAAGTGCTAACATTTATTAAACTAGGAGGAACTTTAGCTTCCAATATGGTTTGCATGCAAAGTATATTATACTAGACACTTGCGCCACGGTGAGGCAAACCTCCGGGCAAGTGACCTAACCTAAATATAAAACCTTGGGAGCAGCTAAGCAAAAAAAAATGTGTAACTTACATTTGGTTGAACAGCGAGGAGAACGCCAGCGCATATCACTAAGGCTGCATCTGAAAAGACCACCAGCTCAGTGTGCAGCACCTAAATAGATTTTCTGCACACTTTGCATTCAATTCAGCTGCAAATCATATGCAAATCTGCTACTACTTATTATGCAAACAGGAAACTCAGGAGGAGGGGCTGTGCGATTAACCATTCAATTGCAACATATGTTTAGGGACGCGCAGCCTTTCCCCCCACCTTTTCTTAACTTTGTAACTATGTAACTGTCAGGTTAGCTGCTCCCATCCCCTCCTCCTGAGTTTCCTGTTTGCATAATAAGTAGTAGCAGATTTGCATATGATTTGCATCTGAATTGAATGTAAAGTGTGCAGAAAATCTATTTAGGTGCTGCACACTGAGCTGGTGGTCTTTTCAGATACAACCTTAGTGGTATGCGCTGGCGTTCTCCTCGCTGTTCAACCAAATGTAAGTTACACATTTTTTTTGCTTAGCTGCTCCCAAGGTTTTAAATTTAGGTTAGGTCACTTGGCCGGAGGTTTGACTCACCGTGGCGCAAGTGTCTAGTATAATATACTTTGCATGCAAACCATATTGGAAGCTAAAGTTCCTCCTAGTTTAATAAATGTTAGCACTTGTCTTGGATGCAGGGCATGCATTTTTCAGTCTAACAGAGGCGGTGTATGCCTGTGCGATTAACCATTCAATTGCAACATATGTTTAGGGATGCACAGCCTTTCCCCCCACTTTTTCTTAACTTTGTAACTATGTAACTGTCAGGTTAGCTGCTCCCAGCCCCTCCTCCTGAGTTTCCTGTTTGCATAATAAGTAGTAGCAGATTTGCATATGATTTGCATCTGAATTGAATGCAAAAGTGTGCAGAAAATCTGTTTAGGTGCTGCACACTGAGCTGGTGGTCTTTTCAGATGCAGCCTTAGTGGTATGTGCTGGCGTTCTCCTCGCTGTTCAACCAAATGTAAGTTACACATTTTTTTTGCTTAGCTGCTCCCAAGGTTTTAAATTTAGGTTAGGTCACTTGCCCGGAGGTTTGCCTCACCGTGGCGCAATTGTCTAGTATAATATACTTTGCATGCAAACCATATTGGAAGCTAAAGTTCCTCCTAGTTTAATAAATGTTAGCACTTGTCTTGGATGCAGGGCATGCATTTTTTAGTCTAACAGAGGCGGTGTATGCCTGTGCGATTAATCATTCAATTGCAACATATGTTTAGGGACGTGCAGCCTTCCCACCCACCTTTTCTTAACTTTGTAACTATGTAACTGTCAGGTTAGCTGCTCCCAGCCCCTCCTCCTGAGTTTTCTGTTTGCATAATAAGTAGTAGCAGATTTGCATATGATTTGCACCTGAATTGAATGCAAAGTGTGCAGAAAATCTATTTAGGTGCTGCACACTGAGCTGGTGGTCTTTTCAGATGCAGCCTTAGTGGTATGTGCTGGCGTTCTCCTCGCTATGAAATGTTGTAGCTAAGTGCAGTAGCTAGTTGCACCTCCTCTGCTATTTGTGTGAATTGCATATAACTGTTTGCCTGTTTGATTGTTAAGAATTGTACAGCAGTGTTGTCCCTCTCTCGCCCAATGCATTAAGGGGCAGAGTCTCTTCACGGGTGGACAGGGGAGCAAACTCTATTTATGACTGTTGCACTATTGAACTGCTGTTTCTGCTTCACTAACCCACTGACACTAAGCTGTTGCTTTTATCTGATGCCATTGTACCCCTATACCATTATGAATCCTGTTTTGCCCACACCCTTCTCACAGGGCATCTTGTCTGCCCCTAATAAAAACCCCTATAGTTATTGGTGTGTCTGAGTACTAAAGGGTCCTTTCACAGGACGGGTCATCACTGGGGACAGTAGGAGAACCCAACTCTTACAGCAGCTACTGCGGGTGTCAGTGCTACATCCACATTGTCTCTCTTGCTCCATTACAACTCTCGCTAGGAACTCTTACTTACAGTTATCCTATCTGCTCTATCGCAGTCTGCGAATGATTGAGGTTTTCCACTTTAAATGCCATACCCGGGCCGGTTGTCTCATGAAGGTAGGTGAAACATTTGCATCAGGCGCAGAGATTTCAGGGGCAGCATTTTTGTACTGTGTGTACCTCCCTAACAAAGTCAGGGAGAGTATAATTTTTGCTGGATACTAAAGTCCCAAACAGAACTGCTCACAGGAAAAAAAAGCACGTGCAAGAAATAGGCATATGAAATTCATCTGGCCAGGATTGCTCATATATATTTCACAGCAGTGATTAAAAACATGCAGTGTGTCTCACCATACTTCACCATTCCCTGTGCACCCGGGAGGGGCCTTTTACAAACTTCGTCCCAAGCCATCACGGAGACCACACACCTTGTTCAGTATTGCAATGTAACTGCGACCAACAGCCTTGCCCCAGTGCAAATGTCCTCAGAGCGGGTGTCCCCGCTGCTACAGGGTCTTACTGGCTGCCCACTCTCTCACCGTGAGGCAGGGGTACACCAAGCTGCAAGCAAAATACCAGCTCTAGCGGCTCTACAGCGGCTCTTCTAAGTACGGTGGCTCACACAGACCAAACTAGTGGATGCGTTTCATCAAATCTGCTTTGATTCCTTCAGCACTAATGGCAAAATGCTCTCTTGCTCCATCTTGTGGCTGCTTTTATACATGCACGTATATTAATCATACCAAATCTATGTGACATGCTCTCTTACTCCATCTTGTGGTTACTGTTTGTACATGCACGTTATCCCTGATTTCAAACATGCATCCCACCTATGGAGTTACTTCATAAGTGCAGTTGCCAACAACATTTCTTGATCTTAACTAACATGTCTCTAAAATGCGGAGGGAGGGGACCCCACATGGCAGGACCCCGAAAACTCACCGACCCCAACCCAATCCTTTCCAGCACATATAATGACCTATGAGGGATTGTCAGATCTAAATTTAGGTTTTTAGCTGGAAGGAAGAAGACACCACATCAACATGAACGCACATGGGGCCATATCTCTTATTTTCCCCACATAGCCTTCCTATATACATAGCGGTTTGGTGACCTGAACACGGACTTAAAGAAAAACTCCTAAATTAAAATCCACATTTATTCCCACTGGTTCAAGGGCCTTACAGTTATAAATCTACGTGCATTCTTTCTGCAATAATATTCTATCAAAATCCCTCCTTCTGGGGCTAATATTTAATTTGTAAATCCCCCTAAATTTCATCCCTTTAGGGTCACTATTGTGGCACTCCATGAAATGCTGTGCCACTGCACAATCCATGTTTTTAGCCTTAATATTTTTGATATGCTCACCTATCCATGTTTCCAGGTCCCTCCTCATCTTTCCTATGTAAATTTTGTTGCAAGGACAAATCAGTTGATAGATTACTTTAGTTGTAGCACATGAGATATAATCTCGTATTTTGAACTGGGCTGTGCCCGTACTATCCATGAAGGTATCACCTTCTTTCACATATTTACAAAATCTGCAATTCTGACATTTAAACATCCCCTTTCTCCTCATAGGGGTATCTATGTGTCTTTGAAACTCACTTCTTACTAGTAAATCATTAAGCTTATTTTCGCCGTCACGTGTGGTGTCATCCCCACTATTTCTGCATATATCTCGATCCAGGGTAAGAATTCCCCAATTTTTATTGAGAATAGCTAATAATTGTTCCCAATGGCTGCCATACTTTGTAACCAATCTAACCGGGTCACTAATGCTCTGTTCTTCCCTGCTTTGCTCCCTTTTTACCAATAAGGAACCCCTATCTGTTTGCAAAGCTCTAACATAAGCTTTTTTAATCATCCTATTAGGGTAGCCCCTCTCTTTCAATCTTTGTCTTAGGGCATATTCCTCTTCTTTAAACAAATCTACCATGGCGCAATTGCGTCTTATCCTCAAAACCCCCCCTGTTGGCACTGACCTTATTTGACACCCCAAGTGGTGGCTTGAAGCATGCAGTAGTGTATTGCCTGCACTTTCTTTCCTATATGTACTGGTTAGTAATCTATTTCCCTCTTTAAATATTTTTAGATCCAAAATGATATCATTTTTCCATCACAGGTATACGTTGCAAAAAATATTTATTTGATTCCGATTTAATTGTTCCACAAAGGTGTTGTGACTTTGCCTGTCTCCTTTCTACACCATTACCACATCGTCTATATAACGTAGCCATAGGGCGCTGCGCTCCCCAAACCCACGCATGCCATACACCTCCTCCAACTCCCACAAACCTAGGTGCAGGCATGCGTAGGCCAGGGAGAGCACGCCGCCCCCATGGCCACGCTCCTCAACTGTTGATAGTACCGACCACTGGAAGAAGTTTCTCGTCAATTTCATCAGATCAACCACATAACAGTTATGGACCTCTTCCTCTACTCCATAATTTTTCTCCAGAAAAAATGAAATTGCTCTTAAACCATCTTTATGAGGAATAGATGTAAAAAGTGACTTTACATCGAGCGAGACCAATAGACATTCATCTGGTACCACAACCTTGTCTATCTTGTTTAACACTTCCATAGTATCCTTCACATATGAAGGTAGAGAGACTACCATTGTTTTCTTTTCTTTCTCCACATATTGGGATACCCTCTCCAAATTTTTATGTGTCTTGGGAATGATATAGAAGGTTGGAATATTAAATTCCTTGATCTCCATATATCTATATTCTCTTTCCAACAGGATTCCCTCAACGAAACCCCATGACAATTTCATATTAACATCTATCACCAACTGAGTACAAGGATTTCCTCTAACTTTTTTATAGCATTGTGCATCCGATAATAGTCTCTCCACCTCTCTCACATAATTCTCTGTGGTCATCAAGACCACATTTCCACCTTTGTCACTTTTTTTAATAATGACATCAGACATTGCCTTCAATTCCCTTAATGCTGCTTGTTGCCCCAACGTTAGATTTGATGAATTGTATCTCTTCCAATCTATCAACTTTAAATCTTTTTCCATTACCTCAAGAAACACAGCAGTCAATCTGTTTGAATATAAGGAGGGCATAAACTTGGACTTACTTCTCAGGTCCGTGTGCAGTTGGATCGCTTCCTGCATTTCCATCTGTGCATCTCAGCGCTCCGGTTTAAAAGCCTGATCTTTCTTCCCTCCCAGCTTCTCGCATAGCGATATTACTCTACTTGTCTTTGATCTCCATTAACCCCTTAGGTTTTGGGCTTTATTAACAGCATACTTACTTTTTTCTGTTATTTTCAACTTTCAAGGTCTACCTATCTTTATTCTTGCGACTGAATTTCAGTGGCCCTATTATAGATACCTCGGCACCCCACATAGACCAGCAACCTGTTAATAGGTAAGGGGGAAATCTGGTAGGTTTTAAATACAGTGGGTTGCAAAAGTATTCGGCCCCCTTGAAGTTTTCCACATTTTGTCACATTACTGCCACAAACATGCATCAATTGTATTGGAATTCCACGTGAAAGACCAATACAAAGTGGTGTACATGTGAGAATTGGATCGAAAATCACACATCATTCCAAACATTTTTTTACAAATCAATAACTGCAAAGTGGGGTGTGCGTAATTATTCGGCCCCCTGAGTCAATACTTTGTAGAACCACCTTTTTGCTGCAATTACAGCTGCCAGTCTTTTAGGGTATGTCTCTACCAGCTTTGCACATCTAGAGACTGAAATCCTTGCCCATTCTTCTTTGCAAAACAGCTTCAGCTCAGTCAGATTAGATGGACAGCGTTTGTGAACAGCAGTTTTCAGATCTTGCCACAGATTCTCGATTGGATTTAGATCTGGACTTTGACTGGGCCATTCTAACACATAGATATGTTTTGTTTTAAACCATTCCATTGTTGCCCTGGCTTTATGTTTAAGGTTGTTGTCCTGCTGGAAGGTGAACCTCCGCCCCAGTCTCAATTCTTTTGCAGTCTCCAAGAGGTTTTCTTCCAAGTTTGCCCTGTATTTGGCTCCATCCATCTTCCCATCAACTCTGACCTGCTTCCCTGTCCCTGCTGAAGAGATGCACCCCCCAAGCACGATGCTGCCACCACCATATTTGACAGTGGGGATGGTGTGTTCAGAGTGATGTGCAGTGTTAGTTTTCCGCCACACATAGCTTTTTGCATTTCGGCCAAAAAGTTGCATTTTGGTCTCATCTGACCAGAGAACCTTCTTCCCCATGGTTGCTGTGTCCCCCACATGGCTTGTGGCAAACTGCAAATGGGACTTCTTATGCTTTCTGTTAACAATGCCTTTCTTCTTGCCACCCTACCATAAAGGCCAACTTTGTACAGTGCATGACTAATAGTTGTCCTATGGACAGAGTCTCCCACCTGAGCTGTAGATCTCTGCAGCTCGTCCAGAGTCACCATGGGCCTCTTGACTGCATTTCTGATCAGCGCTCTCCTTGTTCGGCCTGTGAGTTTAGGTGGATGACCTTGTCTTGGTGGGTTTACAGTTGTGCCATACTCCTTCCATTTCTGAATGATCGCTTGAACAGTGCTCCGTGGGATGTTCAAGGCTTTGGAAATCTTTTTGTAGCCTAAGCCTGCTTTATATTTCTCAATAACCTGATCCCTGACCTTTCTTGTGTGTTCTTTGGACTTCACGGTGTTGTTGCTCCTAATATTCTCTTAGACAACCTCTGAGGCCCTCACAGAGCAGCTGTATTTGTACTGACATTAGATTACACACAGGTGCACTCTATTTAGTCATTAGCACTCATCAGGCAATGTCTATAGGCAACTGACTGCACTCAGATCAAAGGGGGCTGAATAATTATGCACACACCACTTTGCAGTTATTTATTTGTAAAAAAAATGTTTGGAATCATGTATGATTTGCGTTCCACTTCTCATGTGTACACCACTTTGTGTTGGTCTTTCATGTGGAATTCCAATAAAATTGATTCATGTTTGTGGCAGTAATATGAAAAAAATGTGGAAAACATCAAGGGGGCCGAGTACTTTTGCAACCCACTGTATGTATGTATGTATGTATGTATGTATGTATGTATGTATGTATGTATGTATGTGTATATATATATATATACATATATATATATATATATATATATATATATATATATATATATATATATATATATATATACATATATATATATACACACACACACACACACACACACACACACACTGCTGCCCATAATTATTCATACCCCCTGGCAAATTTTGACTTAAAGTTACTTTTATTTAACCAGCAAGTCATTTTTTGACGGTAAATGACATAGGTGTCTCCCAAAAGATAAGATGATGTACAAGAGGCATTATTAAGGGAAAAAACATTTCTCAGCTTTTATTTACATTTGAGAAAAAAGTGTCCAGTCCAAAATTATTCACACTCTTCACCAACTGTCACAGCCTGTGTGAAAATCCAAAGTTCTATACCGTTCCAAATAGTCTAAGTTGTTCTAAAGAATCCTAATTACCCTGATTAATTGGGAACATCTGTTTTAATCAACTCAACAGGTGAAAAACTGAAGCTCTCTGCAGTTGGTTTCTGGACAGCCATGGCCAGGACAAAGGATCTCAGTGAACACCTGCGGCTGCGCATTGTGGCTGCTCACAAGTCAGGAAAGGGCTACAAGGCCATTTCTAAATGTTTTCAAGTTCCAGTGGCTACAGTGCAAAGTATTATTAAAAAATACAAGACGTTCCACACTGTGGAAAATCTCAGAGGACGTGGTCAGAAACCAAAAGTGACATCTGTGCTGGCCAGGAGGATAGTGAGAGAGGTAAAAAGAATCCAAGGATCACCACCAAAGCCATCCTGGTGAATCTGGGCTCTGCTGGTGGCAATGTCTCAAGGCAGACAATCCAACGGGCACTGTACACTGCTGGGTTCCATGGATGCAGACCAAGGAGGACGCCACTTCTCCAGATAAGGCACACAAAAGCTCACCTTTGCAAATGCTCATCTGGACAAAGAAGAAGACTTCTGTGTTATCGTCAGATGAAACAAGAATTGTTTGGTTACAATGATGTTTCTTTCATTTGGCATAAAAAGGAGAATCCATCAACCCAAAGAACACCATCCCCACTGTCAAACATGGTGGTGGGAACCCAATGGTTCGGGGGTGTTTTTTCAGCCAATGGACCAGGGAACCTAATCACAGTAAACTGCACCATGAAAAAAGAGCAAAAAATGAGGATTCTCAATGACAACATCAGGCAGTCTGCAGAGAAACTTGCCCTTTGTCACCAGTGGACATTTCAGCATGACAATGACCCAAAACACACAGCAAAAGTGGTGAAGAAATGGTTAGGAGACAACCACATTAATGTTTTGGAGTGGCCCAGCCACAGTCCTGATTTAAATCCAATTAAGAATCTGTGGAGGGAGCTAAGGATTAGGATAATTGCAAGAAGACCCTCCAAAATGAAAGATTTGGAGCTCATTGCTAAAAATGAATGGGCAAAATACCTGTGGAGACATGCAAAAAGTTGGCCTGCAATTATAGGAACCGTTTGATTGCTGTATAAAGGCTTTTCTATTGATTATTGAGAAGGGTATGAATAATTTTGGACTGGACACGTTTTGCTCAAATGTAAATAAAAGCTGAGAAATGTTTTTGTTCCACAATAATGCCTCTTGTACATTGTCTTATTATCTTTTGGCAGACACCTATGTCATTTCCCGTCAAAAATTGACTTGATGGTTGAAAAAAAGTAACTTTAAGTCAAAACTTGCCTGGGGTATGAATAATTATGGGTATATACAGGGAGTGCAGAATTATTAGGCAAGTTGTATTTTTGAGGAATAATTTTATTATTGAACAACAACCATGTTCTTAATGAACTCAAAAAACTCAATATCAAAGCTGAATATTTTTGAAAGTAGTTTTTAGTTTGTTTTTAGTTTTAGCTATTTTAGGGGGATATCTGTGTGTGCAGGTGACTATTACTGTGCATAATTATTAGGCAACTTAACAAAAAACAAATATACACCCATTTCAATTATTTATTTTTACCAGTGAAACCAATATAACAGCTCAACATTCACAAATATACATTTCTGACATTCAAAAACAAAACAAAAACAAATCAGTGACCAATATAGCCACCTTTCTTTGCAAGGACACTCAAAAGCCCGCCATCCATGGATTCTGTCAGTGTTTTGATCTGTTCACCATCAACATTGCGTGCAGCAGCAACCACAGCCTCCCAGACACTGTTCTGAGAGGTGTACTGTTTTCCCTCCTTGTAAATCTCACATTTTATGATGGACCACAGGTTCTCAATGGGGTTCAGATCTGGTGAACAAGGAGGCCATGTCATTAGTTTTTCTTCTTTTATACCCTTTCTTGCCAGCCACGCTGTGGAGTACTTGGACGCGTGTGATGGAGCATTGTCCTGCATGAAAATCATGTTTTTCTTGAAGGATGTAGACTTCTTCCTGTACCACTGCTTGAAGAAGGTGTCTTCCAGAAACTGGCAGTAGGACTGGGAGTTGAGCTTGACTCCATCCTCAACCCGAAAAGGCCCCACAAGCTCATCTTTGATGATACCAGCCCAAACCAGTACTCCACCTCCACCTTGCTGGCGTCTGAGTCGGACTGGAGCTCTCTGCCCTTTACCAATCCAGCCACAGGCCCATCCATCTGGCCCATCAAGACTCACACTCATTTCATCAGTCCATACAACCTTAGAAAAATCAGTCTTGAGATATTTCTTGGCCCAGTCTTGACGTTTTAGCTTGTGTGTCTTGTTCAGTGGTGGTCGTCTTTCAGCCTTTTTTACCTTGGCCATGTCTCTGAGTATTGCACACCTTGTGCTTTTGGGCACTCCAGTGATGTTGCAGCTCTGAAATATGGCCAAACTGGTGGCAAGTGGCATCTTGGCCGCTCCACGCTTGACTTTTCTCAGTTCATGGGCAGTTATTTTGCGCCTTGGTTTTTCCACATGCTTCTTGTGACCCTGTTGACTATTTTGAATGAAACGCTTGATTGTTCGATGATCACGCTTCAGAAGCTTTGCAATTTTAAGAGTGCTGCATCCCTCAGCAAGATATCTCACTATTTTTTACTTTTCTGAGCCTGTCAAGTCCTTCTTTTGACACATTTTGCCAAAGGAAAGGAAGTTGCCTAATAATTATGCACACCTGATATAGGGTGTTGATGTCATTAGACCACACCCCTTCTCATTACAGAGATGCACATCACCTAATATGCTTAATTAGTAGTAGGCTTTCGAGCCTATGCAGCTTGGAGTAAGACAACATGCATAAAGAGGATGATGTGGTCAAAATACTCATTTGCCTAATAATTCTGCAACACGCACGCACGCACGCACACACACTTTCTTTTTAATGCTTCACTTCTAGCTCTGGAAAAGGGCATGACAAGTTATCATCGCACTCAAAATTAAGATCTTCAAGCTCTAAAAAGCACTCATAATCCTATTATGATCGAGACCATAGATTTAGATCTCCAATGAGAGAAAGATCAAGATCACCTTCTTATGTTTAAAGACAGAATTAGTGTTAGGCATTCACCATTCCACTTATGAGAGGAAAATTAGTTCGCAAAGAATGTTTTGAAGAAATGCCCAGGCAGTTGGATTCAGATCCAGTAGATGTCACGGATATTATTAAAAAAGTGGTTCAATATTCCATGGCTGAATATGTTGCTTCTTTACAACTACAACAGCAACACTTTCTTCAATCTATCCAGCCTGTGCCTTTGACTTCTTCAGAGGAGGAAGAAGATTTGGCAATAGGGTTTTACTTTGCCTTAGTTCAGCCTTTTGTCAAAGCGGTTCATGAGGCCAAAGAGTGGGAAGATGAAGATGCTGACGCAAATTAAGGAGGAAAGACTACTAAAAGATACTATAAAAACCTCAAGAAGTCATCCACAACCTTCCCTTCAATGAAAGAAATAGGAGAAATAATCCAGGATGAATGGCAGAAAGTGGAAAAGAAGGTACTACTGAGCAATCATTTATCAAAGCTGAGAAAGAAGAAAACACAGAGAGCCCAATATAGTGTAGTATGCAAAGACTTTAAGGTGGAAGTGAAAAGTATATAAAGAATATACTCACAAGTGTGGGTTATTGCATAGGCAACCACTGTACAGGATTAAAATGTCGCTCTCTGTAGATCAGGAGAAGAAAGGGGGGATCGACCCCTCCACCAGGGGTGGGTACTGATATTGTAAAATGAACAGAGGCGCCAACAGGATAAAATGTATTTAAAAGTTTTAAAAATCCTCAGGAGGCAGTGGTGGACTCGCTTCCCTGAAGCAAACATGATACTGTCGATTTTATGAAAAAAAGGGTTTATTAATATACGCCAACATACAGTGCAATGTGTTTCGCAGGTATATTCCAGCTTCTTCAGCCAATAAACAGATAGGAGTACACACTGAAAAGACAGAGATAAATATAGTGTCCTCAGATCAATGAATGTAATGTACAATGTTATGTAAATATATTATTTTTATAGATAAATGAGTGCCTTGGAAAGTTGCAAAGGATGTAAAAATAAGGCTATTAGGAAATATAGTGGTGGAACTATGGGCATGGGCAAGGGGTAATAGTTAACAAAGTTAGGTATGGCGGTGAGGGTAGGTATGGGGCAATAGGGGTGAATAAACAGGTAAATTAGTTGCTGTATGATGATAAAAAGGTTAAAAAGTATTTTTGACATACCAGTATAGTCTCAAGGTCACAATAAGAGCCTCTGTACTGGTATGAGTGAGTGCAGTTTCCTAAATACCTATGTAAGATGTGGACTGTTAAATCAGGTGGTGTGCGGGGGTGGGGACTGGGTGATTGACAGGTGTCTATGTAATGGTAATAGCAGGTACTGGAAATGGGGGGGGGGGGGAGGGGGGCGTGTCCGTGGGCCAATAGGAGCCAGGGGGACAGATTGCATAAGCATTGATGGGCGGTGTGCTTATAACTTCGCACCGCCTTGTTAACCTATGGGCAGTGCGGCGGGATCATCGCACTGGCTATGCGTCATACTGTGGGCAATGCGTCCATAGCGTCACATTTATTTTTGAATGCGCATGCGCGATCCTGTGCCTTACGTATTGCGTGAGCGGGGACAGCGGGGTTAGACGCGGGTGCATGCGCCGTCTGCTATATAGGCTAGCGCGGCCATGTTTGTTATGGGAAAGACGGATGTGGATGATGAGGATATTAATGTTATCAGGGGAACAGATATAATATAAATACATTAATTATGTTTGTAGTTGCTCAGCGATAAAAATAATAAAAGGAAACACAATAAATGAATAAAATCAACGATAAAAGTACAATGAATAGAAACATATAAAGATACAAAAACTATGGTGGTGTAAAGATGCATAGCATAATATTAAAGTGAAGATGTGTATAGTACTTATTCCAAAAAATAAAATCCGTATTTTGCATATTATTAATCTGTATAAAATCGGAGATAAATACATGATTATTATTGCCATAGTTGTTGGCAAGTGCTGCTGCCATCTAGTGTTCACTTGTAGATACACCTTTATGTTACAATTTACAATGGTTTTTCACAGTGTGTTTGACATATATACAGTATGTTTGCTATATATATATATATATATATATATATATATATATATATATATATATATATATATATATATATATATACACCATCTATCTTTGCTTTAAAGGTATAATAATATATTATAATAGTACGTTGGTGAAAATAATCGATATAAAACCAAAAATAAAATATAAAATGCTGCCCTGTTGATGAAGTATTAGTGATTTTTTTCCAGTTGTTCGTTAAGACCGTCTGGAACTAAAGTTTTCAACATCTGTATCCAGAACATTTCACCTATTTTTTTTTTTTTTTTTTTAGCAGATCAAAGGAATTGGAACGATTTTGTGGTATGGTTCAATGAGAGTGATACGGAATAAATCTGGATTGCTGTTGTGTGCCGTGTGTGAAGTGTCGTGATACGCTGTGTAGGGGGTATTTGTTGAGGATATTGCGTTTATGTTGGCCAATTCTGTTTCTTGCCAGTTGGGTGGTTCTACCCACATACTGAAGATGGCAGGGACAGGAAATGATGTATATTACGAATCTAGATTTGCATGTAATGATGTCTTTAATTGGATAAGTTAGTTGTATAGTTTGGGAATGAAAAGTGCTGGTGTGGGTGATGAATTTGCAGGCTAGGCATCTGGAGTGGTGACAAGCTGAGCAACCTGGTGGATTATCGAATGGAATGGAGCTGGTGTTGTGGGGGGCAGGTCGTAAACGGCTAGGGGCCAGAATGCTGCGGAGGTTGGGTGCCCGTCGGTAAGTTTTGGCAGGTGCTGTAGGAATGATGGGTCGGAGGTGTGGGTCCTGTAAGAGGATTTCCCATCTGTTGGTGAGAATTTTTCGTATGTTTTGATGTTGTGAGCTGTTTTTAGTGATAAATCTGGGTAGGGATTCTGAATTTTTGGGTTTGTTGATTGAAGGGGGATTTTTTGTTGTTTTGGCTTTTTGATTGGCATCTTTCACCAATTTTGTTGGGGTATTTTCTGTCAAGAAATTTCTGGGTTAAGATATTGGATTGGCTTATGTAATCTTGAGTGTCAGTGCAATTTTTGCAAATTCTCCTATATTGGCTGTATGGGGTGTTTTTGGTTCAGGGGCGGTGATGGAAGCTGTGGAAATTGATGTAATTATTGGCATCAACCAGTTTGAAGTATGTCTTTGTTTTGATTTGCTCTGCTTCTATGAATAATGTAAGGTCTAAAAATTCTATGGAAGTGGGGTTGTAATGTGATGTTAATTGTAAACCAGCTGGGTTGATTTAAGGAAGTCTATAAAGCTGGGAATGATGGCAGTGTCTCCTTTCCAAATGAAGGTTAGGTCATCTATGTATCATTTGTAGAACAGAATGTTATTGGTGAAAGGATTTTTTGAGGTGTCCTAAATATCCCATGGCCAGATTTGCATAGGATGGTGAGAAGGAGCCGCCCATTGCTACGCCATTTGTTTGATGATAAACTTTATCCTGGAAAGTGAAGATGTTATTGAGTATAAATTCTGTGCATTATGTAATGAAGGATCAGCAGATCACAGATCAGCCACCTCCCCCAGACAGTCCAGATCACCCCAGTTACCGACAGACACCACTCCCCAAACCGGCTCCAAAAACAACAAAAAGAAATTGCCCCAGCAAATGACGATTCGAAAATTCTTCCAACCGACAAAACCCTCAAATAGGGACAATGAAGATCAATACAACAACACTCACCTCATCTTTTTTAGACCTACCTTCCACACTGTCCCAAAACCTTCTCTCCACTCAATTACCCAGCCCAAAAACAACACAGACGGTTTTTGAGTCAACACACACACACACCTCCGCTCCTGAAGCAACCGAACAAACGCCCACTCCCAGACCAAGAAAAAGAAGGTGTAGAGGGAGAGGGAAAAGAAAAAAGGAACAGACTTTGACCAACCCACTCACTATTGAAGCTCCGGAACCAAAACGCACAAAAAGCATCTTCAAACTCTCCAACCATAGCCTAACAAAGCAGGAAATAGAATTATTAGAAAAAGGCCTCTCATTCTGCCCTACTAATCAACCCAATATGTTCGAAATCTTTAGCGACCTCAACACCTACATAAGAAAACTCACTCTGAAACGCCATTTTGCAATTTAAAAAAAACACCATTCCTCCCCACAACCTGAAAACATGACCCTCATCATTACCAGTAATGACAAAAATTATAGGTCAACAATACCCCACCCACCACCAACCTCACAAGGAAAATGAAAACAGCATTAAAAGGTTTACAAAACATCATCATCACAAAGAATGAGAAAAACTTCATAATCAATATTCACCCGAAAACGCCATTTTTTTTTTAAATTATCTTCCCAAAATTCATAAAAACCTTGACAAACCAACAGGTAGACCCATCATATCCGGTATGGATTCAACCACCAGCAACCTCTCCCGATTCGTGGACACGCATTTACAAACGCATGTACAATCATTACCTTATTTCCTCAAAGACTCTCAAGATCTCATCAAACTCCTACAGTCCATTTCCTGGCAGCCAGATTGTGTCTGGCTCACCTGCGATGTCACATCTTTATACACCAACATGCCACATCGATTCTGTCTCACTGCACTACAGTATTATCTCAGCTCCAATTCCCTAATGCCACTATCACAACAATCCTTCATTACACAATGCACAGAATTTATACTCAATAACAACATCTTCACTTTCCAGGATAAAGTTTATCATCAAACAAGTGGCGTAGCAATGGGCAGCTCCTTCTCACCGTCCTATGCAAATCTGGCCATGGTATATTTAGAACACCTCAAAATGACTCAAGATAATCCTTTCACCAGTAACATTCTGTTCTACAAATGATACATAGACGACCTAATCTTCATTTGGAAAGGAGACACTGCCATCATTCCCAGCTTTATAGACTTCCTCAATTCCAACCCAGCTGGTTTACAATTTACATTACATCACGACCCCACTTCCATAGAATTTTTAGACCTTGCATTATTCATAGAAGCAGAGCAAATCAAAACAAAGACATACTTCAAACCGGTTGATGCCAATAATTATATCCATTTCCACAGCTTCCATCACTGCCCCTGAACCAAAATCAACCCCATACAGCCAATATAGGAGAATTTGCAAAAATTGCACTGACACTCAAGATTACATAAACCAATCCAATATCTTAACCCAGAAATTTCTTGACAGAAAATACCCCCACAAATTGCTGAACGATGCCAATCAAAAAGCCAAAACAACAACAAAAAAAATCCCCCTCCAAACAACAAACCCAAAAATTCCGAATCCCTACCCAGATTTATCACTAAATACAGGTTACAACATCAAAACATACGAAAAATTCTCACCAACAGATGGGAAATCCTCTTACAGGACCCACACCTCCGACCCATCATTCCCACAGCACCTGCCATAACTTACCGACGGGCACCCAACCTCCGCAGCATTCTGGCCCCTAGCCATTTACGACCTGCTTCCCACAACACCAGCTCCATTCCATTCGATAATCCACCGGGCTACTCAGCTTGTCACCAATCCAGATGCCTAGCTTGCAAATTCATCACCCACACCAGCACTTTCCATTCCCAAACTACACAATTAACTTATCCAATTAAAGACATCATTACATGCAAATCTAGATTCGTAATATACATCATTTCCTGTCCCTGCCATCTTCAGTATGTGGGTAGAACCACCCAACTGGCAAGAATATCCTCAACAAATACCCCCTACACAGCGTATCATGACACTTCACCACAGCACACAACAGCAATCCAGATTTATTCCGTATCACTCTCATTGAAACCATACCACAAAAAATTGTTCCAATTCCTTTGATCTGCTAAAGAAAAACTTGAAATGTTCTGGATACAGATGTTGAAAACTTTAGTTCCACACAGTCTTAACGAACAACTGGAGAAAAAAAACACTAATACTTCATCAACAACAGTTTCTTTTAAATTGTCCTCTCTTTTAATCATGCCACCGGCAGCATTTTATATTTTATTTTTTGTTTTATATCGATTTTCACCAACGTACTATTATAATATATTATTATACCTTTAAAGCAAAGATAGATAGTGTATATATATATATGGCAAACATACTGTATATATGTCAAACACACTGAAAAACCATTGTAAATTGTAACATGAAGGTATATCTACAAGTGAACACTGGATGGCAGCAGCACTTGCCAACAACTGACAATAATAATCATGTATTTATCTCCGATTTTATACAGATTAATAATATGCAAAATACGGATTTTATTTTTTGGAAAAAGTACTATACACATCTGCACTTTAACCACTTGAGGACCACAGTATTTTCGCCCCTTAAGGACCAGAGCCTTTTTCTCCATTCAGACCACTGCAGCTTTTACGGTTTATTGCGCGGTCATAAAACCTACCACCTAAATGAATTTTACCTCCTTTTCTTGTCACTAATACAGCTTTCTTCTGGTGCTATTTGATTGCTGCTGCAAGTTTTAGTTTTTATTATATTCATCAAAAAAGACATGAATTTTGTCAAAAAAAATGACTTTTTTTTAACTTTCTGTGCTGACATTGTTCAAATAAAGTAAAATTTCCTATACATTTGAGCGCAAAAGTTATTCTGCTACATGTCTTTGATAAAAAAAAAAAAAACATTCAGTGTATATTTATTGGATTGGGTAAAAGTTATAGCGTTTACAAACTATGGTGCCAAAAGTGAATTTTCCCATTATGAAGCATCTCTGACTTTTCTGACCACCTGTCATGTTTCATGAGGTGCTAAAATTCCAGGATAGTATAATTACCCCCAAATGGCCAAATTTTGGAAAGAAGACATCCCAAAGTATTCACTGAGAGGCATGGTGAGTTCATAGAAGATTTTATTTTTTGTCACAAGTTAGCAGAAAATGACACTTTGTGACAAAAAAGAAAAAAAAAAGTTTCCATTTCTTCTAACTTGCGACAAAAAAAAAATGAAATCTGCCACGGACTCACCATGCTCCTCTCTGAATACCTTGAAGAGTCTACTTTCCAAAATGGGGTAATTTGTGGGGTGTGTTCACTGTCCTGGCATTTTGGGGGGTGCCTAATTGTAAGCACCCCTGTAAAGCCTAAAGATGCTCATTGGACTTTGGGCCCGTTAGTGCACCTGGGGTGTAAAAAAGTGCCACACATGTGGTACCGCCGTACTCAAGAGAAGTAGTATAATGTGTTTTGGGGTGTATTTTTACACATACCCATGCTGGGTGGGAGAAATATCTCTGTAAATGACAATTGTTTGATTTTTTTTTTACACACAATTGTCTATTTACAGAGATATTTCTCCCACTCAGCATGGGTATGTGTAAAAATACACCCCAAAACACATAATATCTACTTCCCCTGAGTACGGCGATACCACATGTGTGGCACTTTTTTGCACCCTAACTGCGCTAAGGGGCCCAAAGTCCAATGAGTACCTTTAGGATTTCACAGGTCATTTTGCGACATTTGGTTTCAAGACTACTCCTCACGGTTTAGGGCCCCTAAAATGCCAGGGCAGTATAGGAACCCCATAAATGACCCCATTTTAAAAAGAAGACACCCCAAGGTATTCCGTTAGGAGTATGGTGAGTTCATAGAAGTTTTTTTTTTTTTGTCACAAGTTAGCGGAAATTGATTTTAATTGTTTTTTTTTTTCACAAAGTGTCATTTTCTGCTAACTTGTGACAAAAAATTTAATCTTTTATGAACTCACCATACTCCTAACGGAATACCTTTGGGTGTCTTCTTTCTAAAATGGGGTCATTTGTGGGGTTTCTATACTGCCCTGGCATTTTAGGGGCCCTAAACCATGAGGAGTAGTCTTGAACCTAGGTGCGCTAAGGGGCCTAACGTCCTATTCACAGGTCATTTTGAGGCATTTGGATTCTAGACTACACCTCATGGTTTAGGGCCCCTAAAATGCCAGGGCAGTATAGGAACCCCACAAGTGACCCCATTTTAGAAAGAAGACACCCCAAGGTATTCTGTTAGGAGTATGGTGAGTTCATAGAAGATTTTTTTTTTTGTCACAAGTTAGCGGAAATTGACACTTTGTGAAAACAAAAACAATACAAATCAATTTTCGCTAACTTGTGACAAAAAAATAAAATCTTCTATGAACTCATCATACACCTAACAGAATACCTTGGGGTGTCTTCTTTCTAAAATGGGGTCACTTGTGGGGTTCCTATACTGTCCTGGCATTTTAGGGGCCCTAAACCGTGAGGAGTAGTCTTGAACCCAAATGTCTCAAAATGACCTGTGAAATCCTAAAGGTACTCATTGGACTTTGGGCCCCTT
The DNA here is from genome assembly GCF_040937935.1 of Hyperolius riggenbachi. Taxonomy (NCBI): domain Eukaryota; kingdom Metazoa; phylum Chordata; class Amphibia; order Anura; family Hyperoliidae; genus Hyperolius; species Hyperolius riggenbachi. Next base: position 228,614,848 of record NC_090651.1, on the reverse strand, counting down.
AGCGTAGTTAGGCTGCAAAAAAAGTGTCACACATGTGGTACTGCCGTGCTCAGAAGAAGTAGTATAATGTGTTTTGTGGTGTATTTTTTACATATAACCATGCTGGGTGGGAGAAATATCTCTGTAAATGACACATTTTTTATTTTTTTTTACACACAATTGTCCATTTACAGAGAGATTTCTCCCACCCAGCATGGGTATGTGTAAAATACACCACAAAACACATTATACTACTTCTCCTGAGTACGGCGATACCACATGTGACACTTTTTTGCAGCCTAGGTGTGCTAAGGGGCCCAACGTCCTATTTACAGGTCATTTTGAGGCATTTGTTTTCTAGACTACTCCTCACGGTTTAGGGCCCCTAAAATGCCAGGGCAGTATAGGAACCCCACAAGTGACCCCATTTTAGAACGAAGACACCCCAAGGTATTCCGTTAGGTGTATGGTGAGTTCATAAAAGATTTTATTTTGTGTCACAAGTTAGTGAAAAATTACACTTTGTGAAAAAAACAATAAAAATCAATTTCCGCTAACTTTTGACAAAAAAAAAAAAAATCTTCTATGAACTCGTCATACACCTAACAGAATGCCTTGGGCTGTCTTTTTTTTCTAAAATGGGGTCACTTGTGGGGTTCCTATACTGCCCTGGCATTTCTACGGGCCCAAAACAGTGAGTAGTCTGGAAACCAAATGTCTCAAAATGACTGTTTAGGGGTATAAGCATCTGCAAATTTTGATGACAGGTGGTCTATGAGGGGGCAAATTTTGTGGAACCGGTCATAAGCAGGGTGGCCTCTTAGATGACAGGTTGTATTGGGCCTGATCTGATAGATAGGAGTGCTAGGGGGGTGACAGGAGGTGATTGATGGGTGTCTCAGGGGGTGGTTAGAGGGGAAAATAGATGCAATCAATGCACTGGGGAAGTGATCAGAAGGGGGTCTGAGGGTTTGGCCGAGTGATCAGGAGCCCACATGGGGCAAATTAGGGCCTGATCTGATGGGTAGTTGTGCTAGGGGGTGATAGGAGGTGATTGATGGGTGTCTCAAGGTGGGATTAGAGGGGGGAAACAGATGCAAGCAATGCACTGGCAAGGTGATCAGGGCTGGGGTCTGAGGGCGTTCTGAGGGTGTGGGTGGGTGATTGGGTGCCCTAGGGGCAGATAGAGGTCTAATCTGATGGGTAGCAGGTACAGGGGCTGATTGATGGGTGATTGATGGGTGATCAGTGGGTGATTAGATGGCAGAACAGATGTAAACAATGCACTTTGGAGGTGATCTGAGGGTAGGTCTGGGGCAATCTGATGAAGTGGGAGGGTGATCAGATGCCCGTAAGAGGCAGGTTAGGGTCTGATCTGATAAGTGGCGGTGACAGGTGGTGATGGACGGGTGATTGACGGGTGAATGACAAGTGATTGACAGGTGATTAGGGATGCTCATTCGGATTCCGCGGAAATGCAATTTCCGAAATTCCGATTGGAAATTGCATTTCCGCATTGGAATGCGGAAATCGGTAATGCAAGTGCCGTAGGCGGATTTCCGCCGGAAATCGCGGAAATTTCCGTCCGGAAATCGCAGAATTTCCACCCGACTTTAACATAGATTTTCTCAAAAACTATAAGGTATTTTTGAAAACTTTTTTTGCATCTTGTTCAGAAGATTCAGGTTAATAAACCCTAAAAATTTTGTGTTTCTAGGACTTAAGGGGGCTTTGTTATTAACTGCCAAAGTCGGCGGATTTTTACTGTAATGTAAAATGCAGAAAATCTGCATCTGCCTATTTTCTGCATTTTACATTACAGTAAAAATCCGCCAACTTTAGCGCTTAATAGCAAAGCCCCCTTAAGTCCTAGAAAAACCAAATTTTTCAGGGTTTATTAAACTGAATCTTCTGAACAAGATGCAAAAAAAAAGTTTTCGAAAAGACCTTATAGTTTTTGAGAAAATCGATGTTAAAGTCGGGCAAACATTTCTGCGATTTCCGGCGGAAATTCCGCATTGGAATGCGGAAATTGGTAGCGGAAAGCGGAATCGGTAATTGGTAAATGACGGAATGCGGATTTACCGCGGAATCAGAAATTGGCATTCCGACCATCCCTAATTACAGGGGAGAATAGATGTATACAGTACACAGGGGGGGGGGGGGGGGAGGTCTGAGGTCGTTCTGAGGGTGTGGGTGATTGGGTGCCCTAGGGGCAGATAGGGGTCTAATCTGATGGGTAGCAGTGACGGGGGGTGATTGATGGGTGATTGATGGGTAATTAGTGGGTGTTTAGAGGAGAGAACAGATGTAAACAATGCACTTGGGAGGTGATCTGACGGCGGGTCTGCAGGTGATCTGATGGTGTGGGTGATCAGATTGCCCGCAAGGGGCAGGTTAGGGGCTGATTGATGGGTGGCAGTGACAGGGGGTGATTGATGGGTGATTGATAGGTGATTGACAGGTGATCAGTGGGTTAATACAGGGAAGAACAGATGTAAATAATGCACTGGCGAATTTATAAGGGGGGGTCTGAGGGCAATCTGAGCGTGTGGGCGGGTAATTGGGTGCCTGCAAGGGGCAGATTAGGGTCTAATCTGATGGGTAACAGTGACAGGTGGTGATAGGGTGTGATTAATGGTGATTGATGGGTAATTAGTGGGTGTTTAGAGGAGAACAGATGTAAACAATGCACTTGGGAGGTGATCTGACGTCAGATCTGCGGGCGATCTGATGGTGTGGGTAGGTGATCAGATTGCCCGCAAGGGGCAGGTTAGGGGCTGATTGATGGGTGGCAGTGACAGGGGGTGATTGATGGGTGATTGACAGGTGATCAGTGGGTTATTACAGGGAAGAACAGATGTAATTAATGCTCTGGCGAATTAATAAGGGGGGTCTGAGGGCAATCTGAGCGTGTGATTGGGTGCCCGCAAGGGGCAGATTAGGGTCTAATCTGATGGGTAACAGTGACAGGTGGTGACAGGGGGTGATTGATGGGTAATTAGTGGGTGTTTAGAGGAGAGAACAGATGTAAACCATGCACTTGGGAGGTGATCTGACGTCGGATCTGCGGGCGATCTCATGGTGTGGGTGGGTGATCAGATTGCCCGTAAGGGGCAGGTTAGGGGCTGATTGATGGGTGGCAGTGACAGGGGGTGATTGACATTTGATTAGTGGGTTATTACAGGGGGGATAGAGGTATACTGTACACGGGGGGGGGGGGGGGGGTCTGGGGAGTGATCAGGAGAGAGCAGGGGGCAGTTTACGGTTAAAAAAAAATATCGTTGACAGATAGTGACAGGGAGTGATTGATGGGTGATTAGGGGGGGTGATTGGGTGCAAACAGTGGTCTGGGGGGTGGGCAGGGGGGGGTCTGAGGGATGCTGTGGGCGATCAGAGGGAAGGGGGGGGGAGATCAGTGTGCTTGGGTGCAGACTAGGGTGGCTGCAGCCTGCCCTGGTGGTCCTTCGGACACTGGGACCACCAGGGCAGGAGGCAGCCTGTATAATAGGCTTTGTATACATTACAAAGCCTATTATACACTTGTCATGCGGCGATCGGGCAGCTAGTAACCCACCGGCGCTTCCGAACGGCCGGCGGGTTACAGCGCGAGGGGGGGCGGAGCCTTCGCCGGCGGCTGATCGCGTCACGAATGACGCGATTGCCGCATAACCACGCCCGTTGATGGGCGTATTGCGGTCGTTTGGGCCCAGCCCTTGCCGCCGCCCACCGGCTTAAGGCGGTCGGCAAGTCGTTAATATTATGCTATGCATCTTTACACTACCATCGTTTTTGTATCTTTATACATTTCTATTAATTGTACTTTTATTGTTGATTTTATTAATTAATTGAGTTACCTTTTATTATTTTTATCGCTGGGCAACCACAAACATAATAAATGTATTTATTTTATATCTGTTCCCCCGATAACATTAATATCCTCATCATCCACCTCCGTCTTTCGCATATCAAACATGGCCACGCTAGACTATAGCAGAAGGCGCATGCGCCCACCTCTAACCCCGCCGTCCCTGCTTGCGCAATACGTAAGGCACAAGATTGCGCATGCAAAAATAAATGCGATGTTATGGACACATTGCCCACAGTATGACGCATAGGCAGTGCGACGATCCCGCTGCACTGCCCATAGGTTAACAAGGCGGTGCAATGTTATAAGCGCACCGCCCATCAATGCTTATGCAATCTGTTCCCTTGGCTCCTATTGGCCCATAGACACGCCCCCAATTTCCATTACCTGCTATTACCATTACATAGACACCTGCCAATCACCCAGTCCCCACCCCCGCACACCACCTGATTTGACAGTCCACACCTTACAGGCAAGTTTTCACAAGTATGGAATAAAAATATAAGAAACCCTTGGGTATTTGGAACTGTGTCCACGGACCAGTTTTGGACTTTCAAGAGACTTCCAGGGAATCACTTCTGTCAGACAAAAAATTCCAGTTTCTCCACACAAGAGAGACATTCTGCAGAAATACCGGTCAGATTTGTTGGCAAAGAAAGCAGTCATTACGGTTCCCTTATCACAAAAGTGTCAAGGATTTTACTCAGGGCTTTTGTTTGTTAAGAAAAAGACTGGAGACTTGAAGCCAGTTCTGGACTTAAAGAGACTCAACTCCTACATAAAGCTTGAGAAATTCAAGATGGAGTGCCTTCACACTATAATATTTGTTCAACCGGGAGATTGGTTTGCTCTCCATAGACCTAAAGGATGCCTATCTGCATATACCAATCCAGGAAAATCTACAAAATATTTAAGATTGGCAATAACAGCTCCATGGAACTTCAAGAGAGGTTATGTTTTTCCTCTGACTCCTCTTATCCATCGCTTACTCCTCAAGTTAAGGAGAGAAGCAGTGAGTATGTTGGTGGTACTTCATTTATGGCCAAAACGACCTTGGTTCCCTATGGTTCAATAAATGAAAGTGGGTCAGCCGATGAGTCTTGATGCAAAACGCAATCTCTTCCACCAGGGTCCAGTATTCCATCCAGATCCTTCTATGCTGAAACTTCAGGTTTGGAAATTGAAAGGAGGAAGTTAGAAAACTTGGGTTGTCTAGATTCAGTGCTTAGGTCTCTATTGCAGGCTAGGAAATCCACCACAAACTCTACCTATCATCGGACATGGGATGTCTTCATCAACTTTGCTGCTAAGGAAAATTTTGATCCATTTAATCCTCAACCTCAGCATGTTCTATCATTTCTTCAGTTGGGTCTGGACAAAAATCTAGCCTATTATACCATAAAGGAATACATTTTTGCTATTTCAGCTCTAACAAACATTTGCTGGGCTTTGCATCTGTTGGTAAAACAATTCACAAGAGCCACTTTCAAATTAAGGCCTACAAGAAAGGTGTCCTTTCTTAAACGGGAATTACCTTTAGTTCTAAATTATCTCTCGAAAGCTTTTGAGCCAATATCTGATTGTGCTCTGCTCAACCTCATGCTTGACTGCAATCTCCTCTGCTAGGAGAGTCTCAGAGTTACAGGCCTTAAGTTGTCATGAACCCTATTCTTACCTTTTTCATGATAGGGTGCAAGTCCATCCAGTTCAGTCTTTTATTCCAAAAGTACCCTCTACATTGCATCTTAGTCAGGAATGGTCCTTACCTGCATTTGCAGAGACAGATCCTCCTGAACTCCTTTCTCTTGATGTTACAAGCATATTAAAAAGTTATGTAAAGACAGAACATTTACATGAAACTGAAAAACTGTTCATAGTCCCAACTGGGTATCGAAAAGGTGAAGCAGCATCTTCTAGAACAATAGAAGCATATCTATCTATTAACAGGGATCTCCCACATGAGATAAGAGAGCGCTCAACAAGAACTATCTGCATCGTGGGCAGAAAAAACTCTGCCAAGCAGCCAACTGGAGTACTATAAATACTTTTGTAAAACATTACTTAGCGTACACTTCAATTTCTACTTCTGTTGATTTTGGAAGAACAGTTATAACTTCCACCTTAAGGAATGTTGAATAATAAAATTTGTTTTGTTGCACCTGAAATTATTCTCCCTCCCTCTTTTTCTTATAGTTAAATCCCATTAGTGTTGCCATGGAGGCATAAGTAAAACAGAAGATGTTATACTTACCTGATGGTAATTTTCCTTTTCTAATGCATCCATGGCAGCACAAACCATTTGGTGAGTATCTACTAAAAAAGACATGGTATGTTGGGAGTAGATATTTTTTATAACTACAGTCATGTGAGGTAGTGGGGGTGGGCCACTACCCATTAGTGCTGCCATGGATGCATCAGGAAAGGAAAATTACCATCAGGTAAGTATACAATTTTCCAGTAGTCTAGTGTATGTGAAAGATACAATTATAGCGAAACAGCTATTTAGCTGGACTCAGTGTGTTTCGTGAACGAGTTCACAGTTTCCTGCCCTTGCATGAGGCAGGTTATGGGGGTGGAGTCAACATAGTTACATAATAGTTTGGTTGAAAAAAAGACAATTGTTCCGTCCATGAAGTCCAACCAGGAAGAAAATAATAAAATAAATAAAACACCATCCTGAACCTGCACTTATCACAGTTGATCCAGGGGAAGACAAAAACCTTACAAGGCCTTTGCCAATTAGCCTTAAAAAGGAAATATACCTTCCTGACTCCAGATGGCAGTCAGATAAATTCCTGGATCAACTTTTCTGGGAATTACCTAAAAATTATAGCCGTTGATGCCCTTCAATGCAAGGAAAGCATCCAAGCCCTCTTTAAATGCAGATATTGAGTTTGCCATAACTACTTCCTAAGATAAGATGTTCCAGATTTTCACCACTCTCACTGTGAAAGACCTCTTTCTAAATAAATGACAAAAACTTTTTTCCTCCACGCGCAAATCATGTCCCTTTGTCTGTCGTACGTCCCTTGGGAAAAAAAGCTCATTTGCCAAGCTTTTATATTGCCCTCTAATGTATTTATACATGTTAATCAGGTCACTTCTTGCCTTTTTTCCAAGCTAAATGGGCCCAGTTTGTACTAAATGTCTTGGTAAGTGAGATCTTCCTTCCCTCTGATTAATTTAGTTGCCCGTCTTTGTACCCGTTCCAGAAGGTCAATGTCCTTTCTATAGTGTGGTGCCCAAAACTACATTCCATACTCCAGATGTGGCCTCACAAGTGATTTATACAAAGGAATATACAGTGGCGTAGCTAAGGAGTTGTGGGCCCCGATGCAGGTTTTACAATGGGGCCCCCCAAGCACTCTATACATAGCAACTAATACGGCGCACCAAAACCTGCCAATGGCAACTAGTGTCTGAGGTGCAAGAAGGGGATGGAGAACAGTTTGTTAATGATTACCACTATTCAAAGTACCTATTGAAGTGATTATTATGAGCACAGGACCAATAGAGAGCTAATACTGTAGTTGAGGGAGGGCCCTTCAGCGCCCCTCTGGCCCAAGGGCCCCGATGCGGTGGCTACCTCTGCAACCCCTATTGCTACGCCCCTGTTAATATACTAGCATCTCAAAATATTATTTCCCTTTTTATTTATCCCAGAATTTTATTTGCTTTAGCTACCACTGCTTGGCATTGTATACGATTACCTAACTTGTTATCAACCAATATTCCTAAGTCCTTCTCCAAGTCTAATGTACCAGCTGTATGCCATTATATTTATGATCTACCATTGGTACGTCCAAGGTGCATGAGTTTACATTTATCAACATTAAATTTAATCTGCCACTTGCCTGCTCATGTTGTCAAGGTTCTGTTGCAATATGTCACTATCAGTCTTAAGGTGGCCACACACTATACAATTTTTTAAATATCTGTTCAATTTAAAAATTGCAATCAATTTTTCTGACTGATTGTAACATTTCAAAAATATGACCAATGTACCACACGTATGTTCAATTTTTCCCCCAATTATGATAAAAATGATTGGAAACTGACAATATTGCTAGGGTGTGTACAGGTCCTCCTCAAAAAAATTAGCATATTCTGATAAAGTTCATTATTTTCTGTAATGTACTGATAAACAATAGACTTTCATATATTTTATATTCATAATACACAACTGAAGTAGTTCAAGCCTTTTATTGTTTTAATATTGATGATTTTGACATACAGCTTATGAAAACCTAAAATTCCTATCAAAAATTAGCATATTTCATCCAACCAATAAAAGAAAAGTGTTTTAAAACAAAAAAAAAGTCAACCTTCAAATAATTATGTTCAGTCATCAATCAATACTTGGTCGGGAATCCTTTTGCAGAAATGACTGCTTCAATGTGGCGTGGCATGGAGGCAATCAGCTTGTGGCACTGCTCAGGTGTTATGGAGGCCCAGGATGCTTCGATAGCGGCCTTAAGCTCATCCAGAGTGTTGGGGCTTGCGTCAACGTTCTCTTCACAATATCCCACAGATTCTCTATGGGGTTCAGGTCAGTAGAATTGGCAGGCCAATTGAGCACATTAATATCATGGTCCGTAAACCATTTACCAGTGGTTTAGGCACTGTGAGCAGGTGCCAGGTCATGCTGAAAAATGAAATCTTCATCTCCATAAAGTTTTTCAGCAGATGGAAGCATGAAGTGCTCCAAAATCTGACACCTAGCTGCATTGACCCTGCCCTTAATAAAACACAGTGGACCAACACCAGCAGCTGACATGGCACCCCAGACCATCACTGACTGTGGGTACTTGACACTGGACTTCAGGCATTTTGGCATTTCCCTCTCCCCAGTCTTCCTCCAAACTCTGGCACTTTGATTTCCGAATGACATGCAAAAGTTGCTTTCATCCAAAAAAAGTACTTTGGACCACTGAGCAACAGTCCAGTGCTGCTTCTCTGTAGCCCAGGTCAGGCGCTTCTGCCGCTGTTTCTGGTTCTAAAGTGGCTTGACCTGGGGAATGCGGCACCTGTTGCACATTTCCTGCACACGCCTGTACACGGTGGCTCTGGATGATTCTACTCCAGACTCAGTCCACTGCTTCCGCAGGTCCCCCAAGTTCTGGAATCGGTCCTTCTCCACAATCTTCCTCAGGGTCCGGTCACCTCTTCTCGTTGTGCAGCGTTTTCTGCCACACTTTTTCCTTCCCACAGACTTCTCACTGAGTTGACTTGATACAGCACTCTGGGAACAGCCTATTAGTTCAGAAATTTCTTTCTGTGTCTTACCCTCTTGCTCAAGGGTGTCAATGATGGCCTTCTGGACAGCAGTCAGGTCGGCAGTCTTACCCATGATTGCGATTGTGAGTAATGAGCCAGGCTGGACGTTTTTAAAAGCCTCAGGAATCTTTTGCAGGTGTTTAAAGTTAATTAGTTGATTCAGATGATTAGGTTAATAGCTCGTTTAGAGAACCTTTTCATGATCTGCTAATTTGAGATAGGAATTTGGGGTTTTCCTGAGCTGTATGCCAAAATCATCAATATTAAAACAATAAAAGTCTTGAACTACTTCAGTTGTGTGTAATGGATCTAAAATATATGAAAGTCTAATGTTTATCAGTACATTACACAAAATAATGAACTTTATCACAATATGCAAATTTTTTGAGAAGGACCTGTATATTAATAAATAGACAATCCAACACACACCATACAATCTTTAGAAGGATTGAAGAAAATTATCTGGCATTCCGGATCAATTAAAGTCGAATGAAAAAAAAGCTTTCGATTTTTCCGGAGATCGATTGTTTTTATCGAATTACTGTAAAATCGGATCATTTTATTGTATCGTGTGGCCACCTTTAGTGTTGATAATTCAGCATAATTTTTTTATCATCTGCAAAGATGGCTATATTACTCTATTTCGTCTATGAGATCATTAATAAATTAAGACTACTACTGCCCCTGTCATACCACACTGCTAACAGTTTCCCATTTTGAGTATGTTCCATTTACCACCACTCTTTGCTTTCTATCCGTTAACCAGTTCTCTATCCACATACACACATTTCCTCCTAGCTCCTGTATCCTCAGCTTTTGTACCGGGCTATTGTGGGGAACAGTGTATAGATGAAGACGCTAGCAGAAAGGAATCCCCTTTAAATTCTAGCAGATTCGATTTGAGAGAAGATGTGTCTACCTTCTGGTGAATTGCGCTATAATCCCCAGGTCTTAAAGTGGACCTGAATTATGCACAGGACAGAAGGAAAACAGAGACTTTGCTGGTGCTGTATAGATGAATCTTATGAATTCATCCTACCCTAACCACCCTTCCCCGCATGGTAGCTATGCACACAAATGACCGCAAATACAAAGAAATCTTTACATTATGGTGTTAGTGGTGTATATGGAAGATGGTGGAAGAAAAATAAGCATGCAAACATTGCAGGGATTTGAACCCCGTCCTGCCAGGCAGGAGTGCCTATCACCAACGCTTAGTGCATTTCCACCATAGTCTAATCATATTAATAGTTTAAATGGGGGGGGGGGGGGGGGGGGGAAGCAAAAAAAAAAAAAAAAGGACACTTCTGACTTTAATCAGAAAGGAAAACAAACTGCACATTACCCTGAGGAAATGTTGATCCACAGGAAGGAGAAAAACCTTACAAGGCCTAGGCCAAATAGCCTTAAAAGGGAAAAATTCCTTCCTAACTCCTCACGGCAGTCAGATACATCCCTGGATCAAATCTCCCTGGCACCATCTTCACAATCAAGAGGTAGGCAGACATATGCTGGAGGGGTTAGGGAAAGTAGCTGCCGCCGGATTTGCGCTGATGCAGGTGGCGGCAGCAGGGCCCATATTCACAAAGAGGTAAGGAGGCATATGCTAGGGGGAAGAGGATGACTAGCTGCCGCTCGGTTTTTACTGAAGCAGGTGGCGGCAGCAGGGCCCGTATTCACAATCAAGGAGTAGGGAAGCATATGCTAGGGGGAAGAATAGCTGCCGCCAGGTTTGTGCTGATGCGGGTACGGCAGCAGGGCCCATATTGACAATAAATAGGTAATGAGGCATATGCTGGAGTGGATAGGATGACTACCTGCCACCGGGTTTGCGCTGATGCAGGTGGCGACAGCAGGGCCCATATTCACAATAAAGAGGTAAGGAGGCATATGCAAGGAGGAAGTGTAGGCATATGCTGGAGGGGTTAGGGAAAGTAGCTGCCGCCGGGTTTGCGCTGATGCATGTGGCGGCAGCAGGGCCCATATTGACAGAGGTAAGGCGGCATATGCTAGGGGAAGAGGAGGACTAGCTGCCGTCGGGTTTGCGCTGATGCAGGTGGCGACAGCAGGGCCCATATTTACAATAAAGAGGTAAGGAGCCATATGCTAGTGGATAGACGACGAGTAGCTGCTGCCGCATTTGCGCTGATGCAGGTGGCGGCAGCAGGGCCCATATACACAATAAATAGGTAATAAGGCATATTGCTGGAGTGGATAGAATGATTAGCTGCCGCCAGGTTTGCGGTGATGCAGGTTGGCGACAGCAGGGCCCATATTCAAACTCAAGAAGTAGGGAGGCTAGGGGGAAGAATAGCTGCCGCCGGGTCTGCACTGATGCAGGTGGCGACAGCAGAGCATATATTCACAATAAAGAGGTAAGGAGGCATATGCAAGGGGGAAAAAGAGGAGTAGCTGCAGCCGCATTTGCGCTGATGCAGGTGGCTGCAGCAGGGCCCATAGTCACAATTAAAGAGGTAGGTAGGCATATGCTGGAGGGGTTAGGGAAAGTAGCTGCCGCCCGGTTTGCGCTGATGCAGGTGGCTGCAGCAGGGCCCATATTCACAATTAAAGAGGTAGGTAGCCATATGCTGGAAGGGTTTGGGAAAGTAGCTGCCGCCGCGTTTGCGCTGATGCAGGTGGCAGCAGCAGGGCCCATATTGACAGAGGTAAGGAGGCATATGCTAGGGGAAGAGGATGACTAGCTGCCGCCGGGTTTGCGCTGATGCAGGGGGCTGCAGCAGGGCCCATATTCACAATCAAGAAGTAGGGAGGCATACGCTGGAGGGAATAGCTGCCACCAGATTTGCGCTGATGCAGGTGGCGACAGCAGGGCCCATATTGACAAAGAGGTAAGAAGGCATATGCTAGGGGAAGAGGATGACTAGCTGCCGCCAGGTTTGCGCTGATGCGGGTGGCGACAGCAGGGCCCATATTCACAATTAAAGAGGTAAGGAGGCATATGCAAGGGGTAAAAGGAGGAGTAACTGCCGCTAGATTTGCGCTGATGCAGGTAGCTGCAGCAGGGCCCATATTCACAATTAAAGAGGTAGGCAGGCATATGCTGGAGAGGAGAGGATAAGTAGCTTGGCGGCGGCAGGGCCCATATTCACAATCAAGAGCTAGGGAGGCATATGCTGCAGGGGATAGGAAAAGTAGCTGCCGCCGGGTTTGCTCTGATGCAGGTGGCGACAGCAGGGCCCATATTCACAATAAAGAACTAGGGAGGCATATGCTGGGGTGGAAGAATAGCTGCCGCCAGGTTTGCGCTGATGCAGGTATGGCAGCAGGGCCCATATTTACAATCAAATAGGGAGGTATGTGCTGGAGATAAATAGAGAGGCATCTGCTAGGGGGAAGAGGATGACTAGCTGCCGCCGGGTTTGCGCTGATGCAGGTGGCGGCAGCAGGGCCCGTATTCACAATAATGAGTTAAGGAGGCATATGCAAGGGGGAAGAGGAGGATTAGGTGCCGCCGGGTTTGCGCTGATGCAGGTTGGCGACAGCAGGGCCCATATTTACAATCAATAAATAGGGAGGCATATGCTGGAGAGGATAGGATAAGTAGCTGCCGCCGGGTTTGCGCTGATGCAGGTGGCGGCAGCAAGGCCCATATTCACAATCAATCAATAGGTAGGCATATGCTGGAGGGGTTAGGGAAAGTATCTGCCGACGGGCTTGCGCTGATGCAGGTGGCGGCTGCAGGGCCGTATTCACAATCAATAAGTAGGGAGGCATATGCTAGGGGGAAGAATAGCTGCCGCCAGGTTTGCGCTGATGCAGGTGGCGGTAGCAGGGCCCATATTGACAATGAAGAAGTAAGGAGGCATATGCTAGGGGGAAGAGGATGACTACCTGCCGCCGTGTTTGCGCTGATGCAGGTGGCGGCAGCAGGGCCGTATTCACAATCAATAAGTAGGGAAGCATATGCTGGGGTGGAAGAATAGCAGCCGCCAGGTTTGCGCTGATGCAGGTACGGCAGCAGGGCCCATATTTACAATCAATAAATAGGGAGGCATATGCTGGAGAGGATAGGATACGTAGCTGCCGCCGGGTTTGCACTTATGCAGGTGGCGGCAGCAGGGCTCATATTCACAAAAATGAATAAAGGAGGCATATGCTATGGGGAGGAGGATGACTAGCTGCCGCCGGGTTTGCGCTGATGCAGGTGGCGACAGCAGGGCCCATATTCACAATCAATAAGTAGGGAGGCATAAGCTGTGGGGAAGAATAGCTGCCGCCAGGTTTGCGCTGATGCAGGTACGGCAGCAGGGCCCATATTTGCAATCAATAAATAGGGAGGCATATGCTGGAGAGGATAGGATAAGTAGCTGCCGCCGGGTTTGCGCTGATGCAGGTGGCGGCAGCAGGGCTCGTATTCACAATCAAGAAGTAGGGAGGCATATGCTAGGGGGAAGAATAGCTGCCGCCAGGTTTGCGCTGATGCAGGTGGCGGCAGCAGGGCCCATATTGACAGAGGTAAGTAGGCATATGCTAGGGGAAGAGGATGACTAGCTGCCGCCGGGTTTGCGCTGATGCAGGTGGCGGCTGCAGGGCCGTATTCACAATCAATAAGTAGGGAGGCATATGCTGGAGGGAATAGCTGCCGCCAGGTTTGCGCTGATGCAGGTACGGCAGCAGGGCCCATATTTACAATCAATAAATAGGGAGGCATATGCTAGGGGGAAGAGGATGACTAGCTGCCGCTGGGTTTGCGCTGATGCAGGTGGCGACAGCAGGGTCCATATTCACAATTAAAGAGGTAGGTAGGCATATGCTGGAGGGGATAGGGAAAGTAGCTGCCGCCGGGTTTGCTCTGATGCAGGTGGCGGTAGCAGGGCCCGTATTCACAGTAATGAGTTAAGGAGCCATATGCTAGGGGGAAGAGGAGGATTAGCTGGCGCCGGGTTTGCGCTGATGCAGGTTGGCGACAGCAGGGCCCATATTCACAATCAAGAAGTAGGGAGGCATATGCTAGGGGGAAGAATAGCTGCCGCCAGGTTTGCGCTGATGCAGGTGGCGGCAGTAGGGCCATATTCACAATCAAATTGGGAGGCATATGCTGGAGAGGATAGGATAAGTAGCTGCCGCCGGGTTTGCGCTGATGCAGGTGGCGGCAGCAGGGCTCATATTCACAATCAAGAAGTAGGGAGGCATATGCTGGGGTGGAAGAATAGCTGCCGCCAGATTTGCGCTGATGAAGGTACGGCAGCAGGGCCCATATTTACAATCAATAAATAGGGAGGCATATGCTGGAGAGGATAGGATAAGTACCTGCCGCCGGGTTTGCGCTGATGCAGGTGGCGGCAGCAGGGCCCATATTCACAATCAGGAAGTAGGGAGGCATATGCAAGGGGGAAGAAAAGCTGCCGCCGGGATTGCGCTGATGCAGGAGGCGGCAGCAGGGCCCATATTCACAATCAAGAGATAGGGTGGCATATGCTGCAGGGGATAGAATGACTAGCTGCCGCCGGGTTTGCGCTGATGCAGGTGGCGACAGCAGGGCCTATATTCACAATAAAGAGGTCAGGAGGCATATGCAAGGGGTAAAAGGAAGAGTAGCTGCCGCCGGATTGGCGCTGATGCAGGTGGCCGCGGCAGGGCCCATATTCACAATCAAGAAGTAGGGAGGCATATGCTGGAGGTAATAGCTGCCGCCAGGTTTGCGCTGATGCAGGTGGCGGCAGCAGGGCCCATATTGACAGAGGTAAGGAGGCATATGCTAGGGGAAGAGGATGATTAGCTGTCGCCGGGTTTGCGCTGATGCAGGTGGCGGTAGCAGGGCCCATATTCACAATCAATAAGTAGGGAGGCATATGCTGCAGGGGATAGGATAAGTAGCTGCCGCCGGGTTTGCGGTGATGCAGGTGGTGACAGCAGGGCCTATATTCACAATAAAGAGGTCAGGAGGCATATGCAAGGGGTAAAAGGAGGAGTAGCTGCTGCCGCATATTTCGCTGATGCAGGTGGCTGCAGCAGGGCCCATATTCACAATCAAGAAGTAGGGAGGCTTATGCTGGAGGGAATAGCTGCCGCCAGGTTTGCGCTGATGCAGGTGGCGGCAGCAGGGCCCATATTGACAGAGGTAAGGAGGCATATGCTAGGTGGAAGAGGATGACTAGCTGCCGCCAGGTTTGCGCTGATGCAGGTTGGCGACAGCAGGGCCGTATTCACAATCAATAAGTAGGGAGGCATATGCTGGGGAGAAGAATAGCTGCCGCCAGGTTTGCGCTGATACAGGTACGGCAGCAGGGGCCCATATTTACAATCAATAAATAGGGAGGCATATGCTGGAGGGGTTAGGGAAAGTAGCTGCCGCCGGGTTTGCGCTGATGCAGGTGGCGGCAGCAGGGCCCATATTCACAATCAAGAAGTAGGGAGGCATATGCTAGGAGGAAGAATAGCTGCCGCCAGGTTTGCGCTGATGCAGGTACGGCAGCAGGGCCCATATTTACAATCAATAAATAGGGAGGCATATGCTGGAGAGGATAGGATAAGTAGCTGCCGCCGGGTTTGCGCTGATGTAGGTGGCGGCAGCAGGGCCCATATTCACAATCAAAAAGTAGGGAGGCATATGCTGGAGGGAATAGCTGCCGCCAGGTTTGCGCTGATGCAGGTGGCGGCAGCAAGGCCCATAATGACAAAGAGGTAAGGAGGCATATGCTAGGGTAAGAGGATGACTGGCTGCCGCCGGGTTTGCGCTGATGCAGGTGGCGGCAGCAGGGCCCATATTGACAAAGAGGTAAGGAGGCATATGCTAGGGGAAGAGGATGACTAGCTGCCGCCGGGTTTGCGCTGAAGCAGGTGGCGGCAGCAGGGCCGTATTCACAATCAATAAGTAGGGAGGCATATGCTGGGGTGGAAGAATAGCTGTCGCCAGGTTTGCGCTGATGCAGGTACGGCAGCAGGGCCCATATTTACAATCAATAAATAGGGAGGGATATGCTGGAGAGGATAGGATAAGTAGCTGCCGCCGGGTTTGCGCTGATGTAGGTGGCGGCAGCAGGGCCCATATTCACAATCAAAAAGTAGGGAGGCATATGCTGGAGGGAATAGCTGCCGCCAGGTTTGCGCTGATGCAGGTGGCGGCAGCAAGGCCCATATTGACAATGAAGAAGGAAGGAGGCATATGCTAGGGGGAAGAGGATGACTAGCTGCCGCCGTGTTTGCGCTGATGCAGGAGGCGGCAGCAGGGCCCGTAATCACATTTAAGAGATGGGGTGGCATATGCTGGAGGGGATAGGATGGCTAGCTGCCGCTGGGTTTGCGCTGATGCAGGTGGCGGCAGCAGGGCCCGTATTCACAAAAAGGAGTTAAGGAGGCATATGCTGGGGGGGAAGAGGAGGAGTAGCTGCCGCCAGGTTTGCGCTGATGCAGGTTGGCGACAGCAGGGCCCATATTCACAATCAAGAAGTAGGGAGGCATATGCTGGGGGGGAAGAATAGCTGCCGCCTGGTTTGCGCTGATGCAGGTATGGCAGCAGGGCCCATACTAACAATCAATTAATAGGGAGGCATATGCTGGAGGGGTTAGGGAAAGTAGCTGCCGCCAGGTTTGCGCTGATGCAGGTGGCGGCAGCAGGGCCCATATTGACAGAGGTAAGGAGGCATATGCTAAGGGAAGAGGATGACTAGCTGCCGCCAGGTTTGCGCTGATGCAGGTGGTGGCAGCAGGGCCCATATTGACAGAGGTAAGGAGGCATATGCTAGGGGAAGAGGATGACTAGCTGCCGCCGGGTTTGCGCTGATGCAGGTGGCTGCAGCAGGGCCCATATTTACAATCAAGAAGTAGGGAGGCATATGCTGGAGGGAATAGCTGCCGCCAGGTTTGCGCTGATGCAGGTGGCGGCAGCAGGGCCCATATTGACAATGAAGAGGTAAGGAGGCATATGCAAGGGGGAAGAGGAGGATTAGCTGCTGCCGGGTTTGCGCTGATGCAGGTTGGCGACAGCAGGGCCCATATTCACAATCAAGAAGTAGGGAGGCATATGCTGGAGGGAAGAATAGCTGCCGCCAGGTTTGCGCTGATGCAGGAACGGCAGCAGGGCCCATATTTACAATCAATAAATAGGGAGGCATATGCTGGAGAGGATAGGATAAGTAGCTGCCGCCGGGTTTGCTCTGATGCAGGTGGCGGTAGCAGGGCCCATATTTGCAATAAATAAATAGGGAGACATATGCTGGAGAGGATAGGATAAGTTGCTGCCGCCGGGTTTGCGCTGATGCAGGTGGCGGTAGCAGGGCCCGTATTTACAATCAAGAAGTAGGGAGGCATTTGCTGGAGGGAATAGCTGCCGCCAGGTTTGCGCTGATGCAGGTGGCGGCAGCAGGGCCCATATTGACAATGAAGAAGTAAGGAGGCATATGCTAGGGGGAAGAGGATGAATAGCTGCCGCCGTGTTTGCGCTAATGCAGGTGGCGGCAGCAGGGCCCGTAATCACTTTTAAGAGATGGGGTGGCATATGCTGGAGGGGATAGGATGACTAGTTGCCGCTGGGTTTGCACTGATGCAGGTGGCGGCAGCAGGGCCCATATTCACAATCAAGAAGTAGGGAGGCATATGCTGGGGGGAAAAATAGCTGCTGCCAGGTTTGTGCTGATGCAGGTACGGCAGCAGGACCCATACTAACAATCAATAAACAGGGAGGCATATGCCGGAGGGGTTAGGGAAAGTAGCTGCCGCCGGGTTTGCGCTGATGCAGGTGGTGGCAGCAGGGCCCATATTGACAAAGAGGTGAGGAGGCATATGCTAGGAGAAGAGGATGACTGGCTGCCACCGGGTTTGCGCTGATGCAGGTGGCGGCAGCAGGGCCCATATTCACAATCAAGAAGTAGGGAGGCATATGCTATGGGTAAGAATAGCTGCCACCAGGTTTGCGCTGATGCAAGTACGGCAGCAGGGCCCATATTTGCAATCAATAAATAGGGAGGCATTTGCTGGAGAGGATAGGATAAGTAGCTGCCGCCAGGTTTGCGCTGATGCAGGTGGTGGCAGCAGGGCCCGTATTCACAATCAAGAAGTAGGGAGGCATATGTTAGTGGGAAGAATAGCTGCTGCCAGGTTTGCGCTGATGCAGGTGGTGGCAGCAGGGCCCATATTGACAGAGGTAAGGAGGCATATGCTAGGGGAAGAGGATGACTAGCTGCCGCCAGGTTTGCGCTGATGCAGGTGGCGGCAGCAGGGCCCATATTGACAATGAAGAGGTAAGGAGGCATATGCTAGGGGGAAGAGGATGACTAGCTGCTGCCGTGTTTGCGCTAATGCAGGAGGCGGTAGCAGGGCCCGTAATCACATTTAAGAGTTAAGGAGGCATATGCTAGGGGGAAGAGGAGGATTAGCTGCCGCCGGGTTTGCGCTGATGCAGGTTGGCGGCAGCAGGGCCGTATTCACAATCAAGAAGTAGGGAGGCATATGCTGGAGAGAATAGGATAAGTAGCTGCCGCCGGGTTTGCGCTGATGCAGGTGGCGGCAGCAGGGCCCATATTCACGATCAAGAGCTAGGGAGGCATATGCTGTAGGGGATAGGAAGAGTAGCTGCCGCCGGGTTTGCTCTGATGCAGGTGGCAGTAGCAGGGCCCATACTCACAAAAATGAATAAAGGAGGCATATGCTAGGTGGAAGAGGATGACTAGCTGCCGCCGGGTTTGCGCTGATGCAGGTGGCGACAGCAGGGCCCATATTCACAATCAATAAGTAGGGAGGGCATATGCTGTGGGGAAGAATAGCTGCCGCCAGGTTTGCGCTGATGCAGGTACAGCAGCAGGGCCCATATTTACAATCAATAAATACGGAGGCATATGCTAGGGGGAAGAGGATGACTAGCTGCCGCTGGGTTTGCGCTGATGCAGGTGGCGGCAGCAGGGCCCATATTCACAATCAATAAATAGGGAGGCATATGCTGGGGGGAAGAATAGCTGCTGCCAGGGTTGCGCTGATGCGGGTACGGCAGCAGGGCCCATATTTACAATCAATAAATAGGGAGGCATATGTTGGAGAGGATAGGATAAGAAGCTGCCGCCGGGTTTGCGCTGATGCAGGTGGCGGCAGCAGGGCCCATATTCACAATTAAAGAGGTAGGTAGGCATATGCTGGAGGGGTTAGGGAAACCAGCTGCCGCCGGGTTTGCGCTGATGCAGGTGGCGGCAGCAGGGCCCATATTCACAATCAAGAGCTAGGGAGGCATATGCTGTAGGGGATAGGAAGAGTAGCTGCCGCCGGGTTTGCTCTGATGCAGGTGGCGACAGCAGGGCCCATATTTGCAATCAAGAAGTAGGGAGGCATATGCTGGAGAGGATAGGATAAGTATCTGCCACCGGGTTTGCGCTGATGCAGGTGGCGACAGCAGGGCCCGTATTCACAATCAAGAAGTAGGGAGGCATATGCTGGAGGGAATAGCTGCCGCCAGGTTTGCGCTGATGCAGGTGGCGGCAGCAGGGCCCATATTGACAATGAAGAGGTAAGGAGGCATATGCTAGGGGGAAGAGGAGGATTTGCTGCCGCCAGGTTTGCGCTGATGCATGCACGGCAGCAGGGCCCATATTTACAATCAATAAATAGGGAGGCATATGCTAGGGGGAAGAGAATGACTAGCTGCTGCCGGGTTTGCGCTGATGCAGGTTGGCGACAGCAGGGCCCATATTCACAATCAAGAAGTAGGGAGGCATATGCTGGGGGGAAGAATAGTTGCCGCCAGGGTTGCGCTGATGCAGGTACGGCAGCAGGGCCCATATTTACAATCAATAGGGAGGCATATGCTGGAGAGGATAGGATAAGTAGCTGCCGCCGGGTTTGCGCTGATGCAGGTGGCGGCAGCAAGGCCCATATTCACAATTAAAGAGGTAGGTAGGCATATGCTGGAGGGGTTAGGGAAAGTAGCTGCCGCCGAGTTTGCGCTGATGCAGGTGGCGGTAGCAGGGCCCATACTCACAAAAATAAATAAAGGAGGCATATGCTAGGGGAAAGAGAAAGACTAGCTGCCGCCGGGTTTGCGCTGATGCAGGTGCCGGTAGCAGGGCCCGTATTCACAATCAAGAAGTAGGGAGGCATATGCTGGAGGGAATAGCTGCCGCCAGGTTTGCGCTGATGCAGGTACGGCAGCAGGGCCCATATTTACAATCAATAAATAGGGAGGCATATGCTCGAGAGGATAGGATAAGTAGCTGCCGCCGGGTTTGCGCTGATGCAGGTGGCTGCAGCAGGGCCCATATTCACAATCAAGAGCTAGGGAGGCATATGCTGCAGGGGATAGGAAGAGTAGCTGCCGCCGGGTTTGCTCTGATGCAGGTGGCAGTAGCAGGGCCCATACTCACAAAAATGAATAAAGGAAGCATATGCTAGGTGGAAGAGGATGACTAGTGCCACCGGGTGTGTGCCGATGCAGGTGGCGACAGCAGGGCCTATATTCACAATCAATAAGTAGGGAGGCATATGCTAGGGGGAAGAGGATGACTAGCTGCCGCTGGGTTTGCGCTGATGCAGGTTGCGACAGCAGGGCCCGTATTCACAATAATGAGTTAAGGAGGCATATGCAAGGGGGAAGAGGAGGATTAGCTGCCGCCGGGTTTGCGCTGATGCAGGTTGGCGACAGCAGGGCCCATATTCACAATCAAGAAGTAGGGAGGCATATGCTGTGGGGAAGAATAGCTGCCGCCGGGTTTGCGCTGATGCAGGTACGGCAGCAGGGGCCCATATTTACAATCAATAAATAGGGAGGCATATGGTGGAGAGGATAGGATAAGTAGCTGCCGCCGGGTTTGCGCTGATGCAGGTGGCGGCAGCAGGGCCCATATTCACAATTAAAGAGGTAGGTAGGCATATGCTGGAGGGGTTAGGGAAAGTAGCTGCCGCCCGGTTTGCGCTGATGCAGGTGGCGGCAGCAGGGCCCATATTGACAAAGAGGTAAGGAGGTATATGTTGGGGAAGAGGATGACTAGCTGCCGCCGGGTTTGCGCTGATGCAGGTGGCTGCAGCAGGGCCCATATTCACAATCAAGAGCTAGGGAGGCATATGCTGGAGGGAATAGCTGCCGCCAGGTTTGCGCTGATGCAGGTGGCGGCAGCAGGGCCGTATTCACAATCAATAAATAGGAAGGCATATGCTAGGGGAAAGAGGATGACTAGCTGCCGCCGGGTTTGCGCTGATGCAGGAGGCGGCAGCAGGACCCATAATCACATTTAAGAGATGGGGTGGCATATGCTGGTGGGGATAAGATGACTAGCTGCCGCTGGGTTTGCGCTGATGCAGATGGCGACAGCAGGGCCCGTATTCCCAAAAAGGAGTTAAGAAGGCATATGCTGGGGGGAAGAGGAGGAGTAGCTGCCGCTGGGTTTGCGCTGATGCAGGTTGGCGACAGCAGGGCCCATATTTACAATGAAGAAGTAGGGAGGCATATGCTGGGGGGAAGAATAGCTGCCGCCAGGTTTGCGCTGATGCAGGTACGGCAGCAGGGCCCATATTTACAATCAATAAATAGGGAGGCATATGCTGGAGGGGTTAGGGAAAGTAGCTGCCGCCGGCTTTGCGCTGATGCAGGTTGGCGACAGCAGGGCCCATATTCACAATCAAGAAGTAGGGAGGCATATGCTAGGGGGAAGAATAGCTGCCGCCAGGTTTGCGCTGATGCAGGTGGTGGCAGCAGGGCCCATATTTGCAATCAATAAATAAGGAGGCATATGCTGGAGAGGATAGGATACGTAGCTGCCGCCGGGTTTGCGCTGATGCAGGTGGCGGCAGCAGGGCCCGTATTCACAATCAAGAAGTAGGGAGGCATATGTTAGTGGGAAGAAAAGCTGCTGCCAGGTTTGCGCTGATGCAAGTGGTGGCAGCAGGGCCCATATTGACAGAGGTAAGGAGGCATATGCTAGGGGAAGAGGATGACTAGCTGCCGCCAGGTTTGCGCTGATGCAGGTGGCTGGAGCAGGGCCCATATTCACAATCAAGAAGTAGGGAGGCATATGCTGGAGGGAATAGCTGCCGCCAGGTTTGCGCTGATGCAGGTACGGCAGCAGGGCCCATATTTACAATCAATAAATAGGGAGGCATAGGATAGGATAAGTAGCTGCCGCCGGGTTTGCGCTGATGCAGGTGGCTGTAGCAGGGCCCATATTCACAATCAAGAGCTAGGGAGGCATATGCTGCAGGGGATAGGAAGAGTAGCTGCCGCCGGGTTTGCTCTGATGCAGGTGGCAGTAGCAGGGCCCATACTCACAAAAATGAATAAAGGAGGCATATGCTCGGTGGAAGAGGAGGACTAGCTGCTGCCGGGTTTGCGCTGATGCAGGTGGCGACAGCAGGGCCTATATTCACAATTAAAGAGGTAGGGAGGCATATGCTGTAGGGAAGAATAGCTGCCACCAGGTTTGCGCTGATGCAGGTACGGCAGCAGGGCCCATATTTACAATCAATAAATAGGGAGGCATATGCTGGAGAGGATAGGATAAGTAGCTGCCGCCGGGTTTGCGCTGATGCAGGTGGCGGCAGCAGGGCCCATATTCACAATTAAAGAGGTAGGTAGGCATATGCTGGAGGGGTTAGGGAAAGTAGCTGCCGCCCGGTTTGCGCTGATGCAGGTGGCGGCAGCAGGGCCCATATTTACAATCAAGAAGTAGGGAGGCATATGCTAGGGGGAAGAATAGCTGCCGCCAGGTTTGCGCTGATGCAGGTGGTGGCAGCAGGGCCCATATTGACAAAGAGGTAAGGAGGCATATGCTGGGGAAGAGGATGACTAGATGCCGCCGGGTTTGCGCTGATGCAGGTGGCGGCAGCAGGGCCCATATTCACAATCAAGAGCTAGGGAGGCATATGCTGCAGGGGATAGGAAGAGTAGCTTCCGCCGGGTTTGCTCTGATGCAGGTGGCGGTAGCAGGGCCCATACTCACAAAAATAAATAAAGGAGGCATATGCTAGGGGAAAGGTGAAAGACTAGCTGCCGCCGGGTTTGCGCTGATGCAGGTGGCGGTAGCAGGGCCCGTATTCACAATCAAGAAGTAGGGAGGCATATGCTGGAGGGAATAGCTGCCGCCAGGTTTGCGCTGATGCAAGTACGGCAGCAGGGCCCATATTTACAATCAATAAATAGGGAGGCATATGCTCGAGAGGATAGGATAAGTAGCTGCCGCCGGGTTTGCGCTGATGCAGGTGGCTGCAGCAGGGCCCATATTCACAATCAAGAGCTAGGCAGGCATATGCTGCAGGGGATAGGAAGAGTAGCTGCCGCCGGGTTTGCTCTGATGCAGGTGGCAGTAGCAGGGCCCATACTCACAAAAATGAATAAAGGAGGCATATGCTAGGTGGAAGAGGATGACTAGCTGCCACCGGGTGTGCGCCGATGCAGGTGGTGACAGCAGGGCCTATATTCATAATCAATAAGTAGGGAGGCATATGCTAGGGGGAAGAGGATGACTAGCTGCCGCTGGGTTTGCGCTGATGCAGGTTGCGACAGCAGGGCCCGTATTCACAATAATGAGTTAAGGAGGCATATGCAAGGGGGAAGAGGAGGATTAGCTGTCGCCGGGTTTGCGCTGATGCAGGTTGGCGACAGCAGGGCCCATATTCACAATCAAGAAGTAGGGAGGCATATGCTGTGGGGAAGAATAGCTGCCGCCGGGTTTGCGCTGATGCAGGTACGGCAGCAGGGGCCCATATTTACAATCAATAAATAGGGAGGCATATGGTGGAGAGGATAGGATAAGTAGCTGCCGCCGGGTTTGCGCTGATGCAGGTGGCGGCAGCAGGGCCCATATTCACAATTAAAGAGGTAGGTAGGCATATGCTGGAGGGGTTAGGGAAAGTAGCTGCCGCCGGGTTTGCGCTGATGCAGGTGGTGGCAGCAGGGCCCATATTCACAATCAAGAGCTAGGGAGGCATATGCTGGAGGGAATAGCTGCCGCCAGGGTTGCGCTGATGCAGGTGGCGGCAGCAGGGCCCATATTGACAGAGGTAAGGAGGCATATCCTAGGGGAAGAGGATGACTAGCTGCCGCCAGGTTTGCGCTGATGCAGGTGGCGGCATCAGGGCCCATATTCACAATCAAGAGCTAGGGAGGCATATGCTGCAGGGGATAGGAAGAGTAGCTGCCGCCGGGTTTGCTCTGATGCAGGTGGCGGTAGCAGGGCCCATACTCACAAACATGAGTAAAGGAGGCATATGTTAGGGGGAAGAGAATGACTAGCTGCCGCCTGGTTTGCGATGATGCATGTGGCGGCAGCAGGGCCCGTATTCACAATCAAGAGTTAGGGAGGCATATGCTGCAGGGGATAGGAAGAGTAGCTGCCGCCGGGTTTGCGCTAATGCAGGTGGCGACAGCAGGGCCCATATTTGCAATAAATAAATAGGGAGGCATATGCTGGATAGGATAGGATAAGTAGCTGCCGCCGGGTTTGCGCTGATGCAGGTGGCGGTAGCAGGGCCCGTATTCACAATCAAGAAGTAGGGAAGCATATGCAGGAGGGAATAGCTGCCGCCAGGTTTGCGCTGATGCAGGTGGCGGCAGCAGGGCCCATATTGACAATGAAGAGGTAAGGAGGCATATGCTAGGGGGAAGAGGAGGATTAGCTGCCGCCGGGTTTGCGCTGATGCAGGTGGCGGCAGCAGGGCCATATTCACAATCAATAAGTAGGGAGGCATATGCTGTGGGGAAGAATAGCTGCCGCCAGGTTTGCGCTGATGCAGGTGGCGGCAGCAAGGCCCATATTTACAATCAATAAATAGGGAGGCATATGCTGGAGAGGATAGGATAAGTAGCTGCCGCCGGGTTTGCGCTGATGCAGGTGGCGGCAGCAAGGCCCATATTCACAATTAAAGAGGTAGGTAGGCATATGCTGGAGGGGTTAGGGAAAGTAGCTGCCGCCGGGTTTGCGTTTATGCTGGTGGCGGCAGCAGGGCCCATATTCACAATTAAAGAGGTAGGTAGGCATATGCTGGAGGGGTTAGGGAAAGTAGCTGCCGCCCGGTTTGCGCTGATGCAGGTGGCGGCAGCAGGGCCCATATTTACAATCAAGAAGTAGGGAGGCATATGCTAGGGGGAAGAATAGCTGCCGCCAGGTTTGCGCTGATGCAGGTGGCGGCAGCAGGGCCCATATTCATAATCAAGAGCTAGGGAGCCATATGCTGCAGGGGATAGGAAGAGTAGCTGCCGCCGGGTTTGCTCTGATGCAGGTGGCGGTAGCAGGGCCCATATTTGCAATAAATAAATAGGGAGACATATGCTGGAGAGGATAGGATAAGTTGCTGCCGCCGGGTTTGCGCTGATGCAGGTGGTGGTAGCAGGGCCCGTATTCACAATCAAGAAGTAGGGAGGCATTTGCTGGAGGGAATAGCTGCTGCCAGGTTTGCGCTGATGCAGGTGGCGGCAGCAGGGCCCATATTGACAATGAAGAAGTAAGGAGGCATATGCTAGGGGGAAGAGGATGAATAGCTGCCGCCATGTTTGCGCAGATGCAGGTGGCGGCAGCAGGGCCGTATTCACAATCAATAAGTAGGGAGGCATTTGCTGGAGGGAATAGCTGCCGCCAGGTTTGCGCTGATGCAGGTGGCGGCAGCAAGGCCCATATTGACTATGAAGAGGTAAGGAGGAATATGCTAGGGGGAAGAGGATGACTAGCTGCCGCCGTGTTTGCGCTAATGCAGGAGGCGGCAGCAGGGCCCGTAATCACTTTTAAGAGATGGGGTGGCATATGCTGGAGGGGATAGGATGACTAGTTGCCGCTGGGTTTGCACTGATGCAGGTGGCGGCAGCAGGGCCCGTATTCACAAAAAGAGTTAAGGAGGCATATGCTAGGGGGAAGAGGAGGATTAGCTGCCGCCGGGTTTGCGCTGATGCAGGTTGGCGACAGCAGGGCCCATATTCACAATCAAGAAGTAGGGAGGCATATGCTGGGGGGAAAAATAGCTGCTGCCAGGTTTGCGCTGATGCAGGTACGGCAGCAGGACCCATACTAACAATCAATAAACAGGGAGGCATATGCCGGAGGGGTTAGGGAAAGTAGCTGCCGCCGGGTTTGCGCTGATGCAGGTGGCGGCAGCAGGGCCCATATTCACAATCAAGAAGTAGGGAGGCATATATTAGTGGGAAGAATAGCTGCTGCCAGGTTTGCGCTGATGCAAGTACGGCAGCAGGGCCCATATTTGCAACCAATAAATAGGGAGGCATTTGCTGGAGAGGATAGGATAAGTAGCTGCCGCCAGGTTTGCGCTGATGCAGGTGGTGGCAGCAGGGCCCGTATTCACAATCAAGAAGTAGGGAGGCATATGTTAGTGGGAAGAATAGCTGCTGCCAGGTTTGCGCTGATGCAGGTGGTGGCAGCAGGGCCCATATTGACAGAGGTAAGGAGGCATATGCTAGGGGAAGAGGATGACTAGCTGCCGCCAGGTTTGCGCTGATGCAGGTGGCTGCAGCAGGGCCCATATTCACAATCAAGAAGTAGGGAGGCATATGCTGGAGGGAATAGCTGCCGCCACGTTTGCGCTGATGCAGGTGGCGGCAGCAGGGCCCATATTGACAATGAAGAGGTAAGGAGGCATATGCTAGGGGGAAGAGGATGACTAGCTGCTGCCGTGTTTGCGCTAATGCAGGAGGCGGTAGCAGGGCCCGTAATCACATTTAAGAGTTAAGGAGGCATATGCTAGGGGGAAGAGGAGGATTAGCTGCCGCCGGGTTTGCGCTGATGCAGGTTGGCGGCAGCAGGGCCGTATTCACAATCAAGAAGTAGGGAGGCATATGCTGGAGAGAATAGGATAAGTAGCTGCCGCCGGGTTTGCGCTGATGCAGGTGGCGGCAGCAGGGCCCATATTCACGATCAAGAGCTAGGGAGGCATATGCTGTAGGGGATAGGAAGAGTAGCTGCCGCCGGGTTTGCTCTGATGCAGGTGGCAGTAGCAGGGCCCATACTCACAAAAATGAATAAAGGAGGCATATGCTAGGTGGAAGAGGAGGACTAGCTGCCGCCGGGTTTGCGCTGATGCAGGTGGCGACAGCAGGGCCTATATTCACAATCAATAAGTAGGGAGGCATATGCTGTGGGGAAGAATAGCTGCCGCCAGGTTTGCGCTGATGCAGGTACAGCAGCAGGGCCCATATTTACAATCAATAAATACGGAGGCATATGCTAGGGGGAAGAGGATGACTAGCTGCCGCTGGGTTTGCGCTGATGCAGGTGGCGGCAGCAGGGCCCATATTCACAATCAATAAGTAGGGAGGCATATGCTGGGGGGGAAGAATAGCTGCTGCCAGGGTTGCGCTGATGCGGGTACGGCAGCAGGGCCCATATTTACAATCAATAAATAGGGAGGCATATGCTGGAGAGGATAGGATAAGAAGCTGCCGCCGGGTTTGCGCTGATGCAGGTGGCGGCAGCAGGGCCCATATTCACAATTAAAGAGGTAGGTAGACATATGCTGGAGGGGTTAGGGAAAGCAGCTGCCGCCGGATTTGCGCTGATGCAGGTGGCGGCAGCAGGGCCCATATTCACAATCAAGAGCTAGGGAGGCATATGCTGTAGGGGATAGGAAGAGTAGCTGCCGCCGGGTTTGCTCTGATGCAGGTGGCAGTAGCAGGGCCCATACTCACAAAAATGAATAAAGGAGGCATATGCTAGGGGAAAGAGAAAGACTAGCTGCCGCCGGGTTTGCGCTGATGCAGGTGGCGACAGCAGGGCCCATATTTGCAATCAAGAAGTAGGGAGGCATATGCTGGAGGGAATAGCTGCCGCCAGGTTTGCGCTGATGCAGGTGGTGGCAGCAGGGCCCATATTGACAAAGAGGTGAGGCATATGTTGGGGAAGAGGATGACTAGCTGCCGCCGGGTTTGCGCTGATGTAGGTGGCGGCAGCAGGGCCCATATTCACAATCAAGAGCTAGGGAGGCATATGCTGCAGGGGATAGGAAGAGTAGCTGCCGCCGAGTTTGCTCTGATGCAGGTGGCGGTAGCAGGGCCCATACTCACAAAAATAAATAAAGGAGGCATATGCTAGGGGAAAGAGAAAGACTAGCTGCCGCCGGGTTTGCGCTGATGCAGGTGGCGACAGCAGGGCCCATATTTGCAATAATTAAATAGGGAGGCATATGCTGGAGAGGATAGGATAAGTAGCTGCCACCGGGTTTGCGCTGATGCAGGTGGCTGCAGCAGGGCCCATATTCACAATCAAGAGCTAGGGAGGCATATGCTGCAGGGGATAGGAAGAGTAGCTGCCACCGGGTTTGCGCTGATGCAGGTGGCGACAGCAGGGCCTATATTCACAATCAAGAAGTAGGGAGGCATATGCTAGGGGGAAGAGGAGGATTAGCTGCCGCCGGGTTTGCGCTGAGGCAGGTTGGCGACAGCAGGGCCCATATTCACAATCAAGAAGTAGGGAGGCATATGCTGTGGGGAAGAATAGCTGCCGCCGGGTTTGCGCTGATGCAGGTACGGCAGCAGGGGCCCATATTTACAATCAATAAATAGGGAGGCATATGGTGCAGAGGATAGGATAAGTAGCTGCCGCCGGGTTTGCGCTGATGCAGGTGGCGGCAGCAGGGCCCATATTCACAATTAAAGAGGTAGGTAGGCATATGCTGGAGGGGTTAGGGAAAGTAGCTGCCGCCGGGTTTGCGCTGATGCAGGTGGTGGCAGCAGGGCCCATATTGACAAAGAGGTAAGGAGGCATATGTTGGGGAAGAGGATGACTAGCTGCCGCCGGGTTTGCGCTGATGCAGGTGGCTGCAGCAGGGCCCATATTCACAATCAAGAGCTAGGGAGGCATATGCTGGAGGGAATAGCTGCCGCCAGGGTTGCGCTGATGCAGGTGGCGGCAGCAGGGCCCATATTCACAATCAAGAGCTAGGGAGGCATATGCTGCAGGGGATAGGAAGAGTAGCTGCCGCCGGGTTTGCTCTGATGCAGGTGGCGGTAGCAGGGCCCATACTCACAAAAATGAGTAAAGGAGGCATATGTTAGGGGGAAGAGAATGACTAGCTGCCGCCTGGTTTGCGATGATGCATGTGGCGGCAGCAGGGCCCGTATTCACAATCAAGAGTTAGGGAGGCATAGCGGCAGCAGGGCCCATATTTACAATCAATAAATAGGGAGGCATATGCTGGAGAGAATAGGATAAGTAGCTGCCGCCGGGTTTGCGCTGATGCAGGTGGTGGCAGCAGGGCCCATATTGACAAAGAGGTAAGGAAGCATATGCTGGGGAAGAGGAAGACTAGCTGCCGCCGGGTTTGCGCTGATGCAGGTGGCGGCAGCAGGGCCCATATGCACAATCAAGAGCTAGGGAGGCATATGCTGCAGGGGATAGGAAGAGTAGCTGCCGCCGGGTTTGCTCTGATGCAGGTGGCGGTAGCAGGGCCCATACTCACAAAAATGAATAAAGGAGGCATATGCTAGGGGGAAGAGAATGACTAGCTGCCGCCGGGTTTGCGATGATGCAGGTGGCGGTAGCAGGGCCCGTATTCACAATCAATAAGTAGGGAGGCATATGCTGGAGGGAATAGCTGCCGCCAGGTTTGCGCTGATGCAGGTGGCGGCAGCAGGGCCCATATTGACAATGAAGAGGTAAGGAGGCATATGCTAGGGGGAAGAGGAGGATTAGCTGCCGCCGGGTTTGCGCTGATGCAGGTGGCGGCAGCAGGGCCGTATTCACAATCAAGAAGTAAGGAGGCATATGCTGTGGGGAAGAATAGCTGCCGCCGGGTTTGCGCTGATGCAGGTACGGCAGCAGGGCCCATATTTACAATCAATAAATAGGGAGGCATATGCTGGAGAGGATAGGATAAGTAGCTGCCGCCGGGTTCGCGCTGATGCAGGTGGCGGCAGCAGGGCCCATATTCACAATTAAAGAGGTAGGTAGGCATATGCTGGAGGGGTTAGGGAAAGTAGCTGCCGCCGGGTTTGCGCTGATGCAGGTGGCGGCAGCAGGGCCCATATTCACAGTCAAGAGCTAGGGAGGCATATGCTAGGGGAAAGAGGATGACTAGCTGCCGCTGGGTTTGCGCTGATGCAGGTTGCGACAGCAGGGCCTGTATTCACAATAATGAGTTAAGGAGGCATATGCAAGGGGGAAGAGGAGGATTAGCTGCCGCCGGGTTTGCGCTGATGCAGGTTGGCGACAGCAGGGCCCATATTCACAATCAAGAAGTAGGGAGGTATATGTTAGTGGGAAGAATAGCTGCTGCCAGGTTTGCGCTGATGCAGGTGGTGGCAGCAGGGCCCATATTGACAGAGGTAAGGAGGCATATGCTAGGGGAAGAGGATGACTAGCTGCCGCCAGGTTTGCGCTGATGCAGGTGGCGGCAGCAGGGCCCATATTCACAATCAAGAAGTAGGGAGGCATATGCTGGAGGGAATAGCTGCCGCCAGGTTTGCGCTGATGCAGGTGGCGGCAGCAGGGCCCATATTGACAATGAAGAGGTAAGGAGTCATATGCTAGGGGGAAGAGGATGACTAGCTGCCGCCGTGTTTGCGCTGATGCAGGTGGCGGCAGCAGGGCCCATATTTACAATCAATAAATAGGGAGGCATATGCTGGAGAGAATAGGATAAGTAGCTGCCGCCGGGTTTGCGCTGATGCAGGTGGTGGCAGCAGGGCCCATATTGACAAAGAGGTAAGGAAGCATATGCTGGGGAAGAGGAAGACTAGCTGCCGCCGGGTTTGCGCTGATGCAGGTGGCGGCAGCAGGGCCCATATGCACAATCAAGAGCTAGGGAGGCATATGCTTCAGGGGATAGGAAGAGTAGCTGCCGCCGGGTTTGCTCTGATGCAGGTGGCGGTAGCAGGGCCCATACTCACAAAAATGAATAAAGGAGGCATATGCTAGGGGGAAGAGAATGACTAGCTGCCGCCGGGTTTGCGATGATGCAGGTGGCGGTAGCAGGGCCCGTATTCACAATCAATAAGTAGGGAGGCATATGCTGGAGGGAATATCTGCCGCCAGGTTTGCGCTGATGCAGGTGGCGGCAGCAGGGCCCATATTGACAATGAAGAGGTAAGGAGGCATATGCTAGGGGGAAGAGGAGGATTAGCTGCCGCCGGGTTTGCGCTGATGCAGGTGGCGGCAGCAGGGCCGTATTCACAATCAAGAAGTAGGGAGGCATATGCTGTGGGGAAGAATAGCTGCCGCCGGGTTTGCGCTGATGCAGGTACGGCAGCAGGGCCCATATTTACAATCAATAAATAGGGAGGCATATGCTGGAGAGGATAGGATAAGTAGCTGCCGCCGGGTTCGCGCTGATGCAGGTGGCGGCAGCAGGGCCCATATTCACAATTAAAGAGGTAGGTAGGCATATGCTGGAGGGGTTAGGGAAAGTAGCTGCCGCCGGGTTTGCGCTGATGCAGGTGGCGGCAGCAGGGCCCATATTCACAGTCAAGAGCTAGGGAGGCATATGCTAGGGGAAAAAGGATGACTAGCTGCCGCTGGGTTTGCGCTGATGCAGGTTGCGACAGCAGGGCCCGTATTCACAATAATGAGTTAAGGAGGCATATGCAAGGGGGAAGAGGAGGATTAGCTGCCGCCGGGTTTGCGCTGATGCAGGTTGGCGACAGCAGGGCCCATATTCACAATCAAGAAGTAGGGAGGTATATGTTAGTGGGAAGAATAGCTGCTGCCAGGTTTGCGCTGATGCAGGTGGTGGCAGCAGGGCCCATATTGACAGAGGTAAGGAGGCATATGCTAGGGGAAGAGGATGACTAGCTGCCGCCAGGTTTGCGCTGATGCAGGTGGCGGCAGCAGGGCCCATATTCACAATCAAGAAGTAGGGAGGCATATGCTGGAGGGAATAGCTGCCGCCAGGTTTGCGCTGATGCAGGTGGCGGCAGCAGGGCCCATATTGACAATGAAGAGGTAAGGAGTCATATGCTAGGGGGAAGAGGATGACTAGCTGCCGCCGTGTTTGCGCTGATGCAGGTGGCGGCAGCAGGGCCCATATTTACAATCAATAAATAGGGAGGCATATGCTGGAGAGAATAGGATAAGTAGCTGCCGCCGGGTTTGCGCTGATGCAGGTGGTGGCAGCAGGGCCCATATTGACAAAGAGGTAAGGAAGCATATGCTGGGGAAGAGGAAGACTAGCTGCCGCCGGGTTTGCGCTGATGCAGGTGGCGGCAGCAGGGCCCATATGCACAATCAAGAGCTAGGGAGGCATATGCTGCAGGGGATAGGAAGAGTAGCTGCTGCCGGGTTTGCTCTGATGCAGGTGGCGGTAGCAGGGCCCATACTCACAAAAATGAATAAAGGAGGCATATGCTAGGGGGAAGAGAATGACTAGCTGCCGCCGGGTTTGCGATGATGCAGGTGGCGGTAGCAGGGCCCGTATTCACAATCAATAAGTAGGGAGGCATATGCTGGAGGGAATAGCTGCCGCCAGGTTTGCGCTGATGCAGGTGGCGGCAGCAGGGCCCATATTGACAATGAAGAGGTAAGGAGGCATATGCTAGGGGGAAGAGGAGGATTAGCTGCCGCCGGGTTTGCGCTGATGCAGGTGGCGGCAGCAGGGCCGTATTCACAATCAAGAAGTAGGGAGGCATATGCTGTGGGGAAGAATAGCTGCCGCCGGGTTTGCGCTGATGCAGGTACGGCAGCAGGGCCCATATTTACAATCAATAAATAGGGAGGCATATGCTGGAGAGGATAGGATAAGTAGCTGCCGCCGGGTTCGCGCTGATGCAGGTGGCGGCAGCAGGGCCCATATTCACAATTAAAGAGGTAGGTAGGCATATGCTGGAGGGGTTAGGGAAAGTAGCTGCCGCCGGGTTTGCGCTGATGCAGGTGGCGGCAGCAGGGCCCATATTCACAGTCAAGAGCTAGGGAGGCATATGCTAGGGGAAAGAGGATGACTAGCTGCCGCTGGGTTTGCGCTGATGCAGGTTGCGACAGCAGGGCCCGTATTCACAATAATGAGTTAAGGAGGCATATGCAAGGGGGAAGAGGAGGATTAGCTGCCGCCGGGTTTGCGCTGATGCAGGTTGGCGACAGCAGGGCCCATATTCACAATCAAGAAGTAGGGAGGTATATGTTAGTGGGAAGAATAGCTGCTGCCAGGTTTGCGCTGATGCAGGTGGTGGCAGCAGGGCCCATATTGACAGAGGTAAGGAGGCATATGCTAGGGGAAGAGGATGACTAGCTGCCGCCAGGTTTGCGCTGATGCAGGTGGCGGCAGCAGGGCCCATATTCACAATCAAGAAGTAGGGAGGCATATGCTGGAGGGAATAGCTGC
Source organism: Hyperolius riggenbachi (assembly GCF_040937935.1). Classification (NCBI taxonomy): domain Eukaryota; kingdom Metazoa; phylum Chordata; class Amphibia; order Anura; family Hyperoliidae; genus Hyperolius; species Hyperolius riggenbachi. Next base: position 228,581,541 of record NC_090651.1, on the reverse strand, counting down.
CGCCAGGTTTGCGCTGATGCAGGTGGCGGCAGCAGGGCCCATATTGACAATGAAGAGGTAAGGAGTCATATGCTAGGGGGAAGAGGATGACTAGCTGCCGCCGTGTTTGCGCTGATGCAGGTGGCGGCAGCAGGGCCCATATTTACAATCAATAAATAGGGAGGCATATGCTGGAGAGAATAGGATAAGTAGCTGCCGCCGGGTTTGCGCTGATGCAGGTGGTGGCAGCAGGGCCCATATTGACAAAGAGGTAAGGAAGCATATGCTGGGGAAGAGGAAGACTAGCTGCCGCCGGGTTTGCGCTGATGCAGGTGGCGGCAGCAGGGCCCATATGCACAATCAAGAGCTAGGGAGGCATATGCTGCAGGGGATAGGAAGAGTAGCTGCCGCCGGGTTTGCTCTGATGCAGGTGGCGGTAGCAGGGCCCATACTCACAAAAATGAATAAAGGAGGCATATGCTAGGGGGAAGAGAATGACTAGCTGCCGCCGGGTTTGCGATGATGCAGGTGGCGGTAGCAGGGCCCGTATTCACAATCAATAAGTAGGGAGGCATATGCTGGAGGGAATAGCTGCCGCCAGGTTTGCGCTGATGCAGGTGGCGGCAGCAGGGCCCATATTGACAATGAAGAGGTAAGGAGGCATATGCTAGGGGGAAGAGGAGGATTAGCTGCCGCCGGGTTTGCGCTGATGCAGGTGGCGGCAGCAGGGCCGTATTCACAATCAAGAAGTAGGGAGGCATATGCTGTGGGGAAGAATAGCTGCCGCCGGGTTTGCGCTGATGCAGGTACGGCAGCAGGGCCCATATTTACAATCAATAAATAGGGAGGCATATGCTGGAGAGGATAGGATAAGTAGCTGCCGCCGGGTTCGCGCTGATGCAGGTGGCGGCAGCAGGGCCCATATTCACAATTAAAGAGGTAGGTAGGCATATGCTGGAGGGGTTAGGGAAAGTAGCTGCCGCCGGGTTTGCGCTGATGCAGGTGGCGGCAGCAGGGCCCAGATTCACAGTCAAGAGCTAGGGAGGCATATGCTAGGGGAAAGAGGATGACTAGCTGCCGCTGGGTTTGCGCTGATGCAGGTTGCGACAGCAGGGCCCGTATTCACAATAATGAGTTAAGGAGGCATATGCAAGGGGGAAGAAGAGGATTAGCTGCCGCCGGGTTTGCGCTGATGCAGGTTGGCGACAGCAGGGCCCATATTCACAATCAAGAAGTAGGGAGGTATATGTTAGTGGGAAGAATAGCTGCTGCCAGGTTTGCGCTGATGCAGGTGGTGGCAGCAGGGCCCATATTGACAGAGGTAAGGAGGCATATGCTAGGGGAAGAGGATGACTAGCTGCCGCCAGGTTTGCGCTGATGCAGGTGGCGGCAGCAGGGCCCATATTCACAATCAAGAAGTAGGGAGGCATATGCTGGAGGGAATAGCTGCCGCCAGGTTTGCGCTGATGCAGGTGGCGGCAGCAGGGCCCATATTGACAATGAAGAGGTAAGGAGTCATATGCTAGGGGGAAGAGGATGACTAGCTGCCGCCGTGTTTGCGCTGATGCAGGTGGCGGCAGCAGGGCCCATATTTACAATCAATAAATAGGGAGGCATATGCTGGAGAGAATAGGATAAGTAGCTGCCGCCGGGTTTGCGCTGATGCAGGTGGTGGCAGCAGGGCCCATATTGACAAAGAGGTAAGGAAGCATATGCTGGGGAAGAGGAAGACTAGCTGCCGCCGGGTTTGCGCTGATGCAGGTGGCGGCAGCAGGGCCCATATGCACAATCAAGAGCTAGGGAGGCATATGCTGCAGGGGATAGGAAGAGTAGCTGCCGCCGGGTTTGCTCTGATGCAGGTGGCGGTAGCAGGGCCCATACTCACAAAAATGAATAAAGGAGGCATATGCTAGGGGGAAGAGAATGACTAGCTGCCGCCGGGTTTGCGATGATGCAGGTGGCGGTAGCAGGGCCCGTATTCACAATCAATAAGTAGGGAGGCATATGCTGGAGGGAATATCTGCCGCCAGGTTTGCGCTGATGCAGGTGGCGGCAGCAGGGCCCATATTGACAATGAAGAGGTAAGGAGGCATATGCTAGGGGGAAGAGGAGGATTAGCTGCCGCCGGGTTTGCGCTGATGCAGGTGGCGGCAGCAGGGCCGTATTCACAATCAAGAAGTAGGGAGGCATATGCTGTGGGGAAGAATAGCTGCCGCCGGGTTTGCGCTGATGCAGGTACGGCAGCAGGGCCCATATTTACAATCAATAAATAGGGAGGCATATGCTGGAGAGGATAGGATAAGTAGCTGCCGCCGGGTTCGCGCTGATGCAGGTGGCGGCAGCAGGGCCCATATTCACAATTAAAGAGGTAGGTAGGCATATGCTGGAGGGGTTAGGGAAAGTAGCTGCCGCCGGGTTTGCGCTGATGCAGGTGGCGGCAGCAGGGCCCATATTCACAGTCAAGAGCTAGGGAGGCATATGCTAGGGGAAAGAGGATGACTAGCTGCCGCTGGGTTTGCGCTGATGCAGGTTGCGACAGCAGGGCCCGTATTCACAATAATGAGTTAAGGAGGCATATGCAAGGGGGAAGAGGAGGATTAGCTGCCGCCGGGTTTGCGCTGATGCAGGTTGGCGACAGCAGGGCCCATATTCACAATCAAGAAGTAGGGAGGTATATGTTAGTGGGAGGAATAGCTGCTGCCAGGTTTGCGCTGATGCAGGTGGTGGCAGCAGGGCCCATATTGACAGAGGTAAGGAGGCATATGCTAGGGGAAGAGGATGACTAGCTGCCGCCAGGTTTGCGCCGATGCAGGTGGCGGCAGCAGGGCCCATATTCACAATCAAGAAGTAGGGAGGCATATGCTGGAGGGAATAGCTGCCGCCAGGTTTGCGCTGATGCAGGTGGCGGCAGCAGGGCCCATATTGACAATGAAGAGGTAAGGAGTCATATGCTAGGGGGAAGAGGATGACTAGCTGCCGCCGTGTTTGCGCTGATGCAGGTGGCGGCAGCAGGGCCCATATTTACAATCAATAAATAGGGAGGCATATGCTGGAGAGAATAGGATAAGTAGCTGCCGCCGGGTTTGCGCTGATGCAGGTGGTGGCAGCAGGGCCCATATTGACAAAGAGGTAAGGAAGCATATGCTGGGGAAGAGGAAGACTAGCTGCCGCCGGGTTTGCGCTGATGCAGGTGGCGGCAGCAGGGCCCATATGCACAATCAAGAGCTAGGGAGGCATATGCTGCAGGGGATAGGAAGAGTAGCTGCCGCCGGGTTTGCTCTGATGCAGGTGGCGGTAGCAGGGCCCATACTCACAAAAATGAATAAAGGAGGCATATGCTAGGGGGAAGAGAATGACTAGCTGCCGCCGGGTTTGCGATGATGCAGGTGGCGGTAGCAGGGCCCGTATTCACAATCCATAAGTAGGGAGGCATATGCTGGAGGGAATAGCTGCCGCCAAGTTTGCGCTGATGCAGGTGGCGGCAGCAGGGCCCATATTGACAATGAAGAGGTAAGGAAGCATATGCTAGGGGGAAGAGGAGGATTAGCTGCCGCCGGGTTTGCGCTGATGCAGGTGGCGGCAGCAGGGCCGTATTCACAATCAAGAAGTAGGGAGGCATATGCTGTGGGGAAGAATAGCTGCCGCCGGGTTTGCGCTGATGCAGGTACGGCAGCAGGGCCCATATTTACAATCAATAAATAGGGAGGCATATGCTGGAGAGGATAGGATAAGTAGCTGCCGCCGGGTTCGCGCTGATGCAGGTGGCGGCAGCAGGGCCCATATTCACAATTAAAGAGGTAGGTAGGCATATGCTGGAGGGGTTAGGGAAAGTAGCTGCCGCCGGGTTTGCGCTGATGCAGGTGGCGGCAGCAGGGCCCATATTCACAGTCAAGAGCTAGGGAGGCATATGCTAGGGGAAAGAGGATGACTAGCTGCCGCTGGGTTTGCGCTGATGCAGGTTGCGACAGCAGGGCCCGTATTCACAATAATGAGTTAAGGAGGCATATGCAAGGGGGAAGAGGAGGATTAGCTGCCGCCGGGTTTGCGCTGATGCAGGTTGGCGACAGCAGGGCCCATATTCACAATCAAGAAGTAGGGAGGTATATGTTAGTGGGAAGAATAGCTGCTGCCAGGTTTGCGCTGATGCAGGTGGTGGCAGCAGGGCCCATATTGACAGAGGTAAGGAGGCATATGCTAGGGGAAGAGGATGACTAGCTGCCGCCAGGTTTGCGCTGATGCAGGTGGCGGCAGCAGGGCCCATATTCACAATCAAGAAGTAGGGAGGCATATGCTGGAGGGAATAGCTGCCGCCAGGTTTGCGCTGATGCAGGTGGCGGCAGCAGGGCCCATATTGACAATGAAGAGGTAAGGAGTCATATGCTAGGGGGAAGAGGATGACTAGCTGCCGCCGTGTTTGCGCTGATGCAGGTGGCGGCAGCAGGGCCCATATTTACAATCAATAAATAGGGAGGCATATGCTGGAGAGAATAGGATAAGTAGCTGCCGCCGGGTTTGCGCTGATGCAGGTGGTGGCAGCAGGGCCCATATTGACAAAGAGGTAAGGAAGCATATGCTGGGGAAGAGGAAGACTAGCTGCCGCCGGGTTTGCGCTGATGCAGGTGGCGGCAGCAGGGCCCATATGCACAATCAAGAGCTAGGGAGGCATATGCTGCAGGGGATAGGAAGAGTAGCTGCCGCCGGGTTTGCTCTGATGCAGGTGGCGGTAGCAGGGCCCATACTCACAAAAATGAATAAAGGAGGCATATGCTAGGGGGAAGAGAATGACTAGCTGCCGCCGGGTTTGCGATGATGCAGGTGGCGGTAGCAGGGCCCGTATTCACAATCAATAAGTAGGGAGGCATATGCTGGAGGGAATAGCTGCCGCCAGGTTTGCGCTGATGCAGGTGGCGGCAGCAGGGCCCATATTGACAATGAAGAGGTAAGGAGGCATATGCTAGGGGGAAGAGGAGGATTAGCTGCCGCCGGGTTTGCGCTGATGCAGGTGGCGGCAGCAGGGCCGTATTCACAATCAAGAAGTAGGGAGGCATATGCTGTGGGGAAGAATAGCTGCCGCCGGGTTTGCGCTGATGCAGGTACGGCAGCAGGGCCCATATTTACAATCAATAAATAGGGAGGCATATGCTGGAGAGGATAGGATAAGTAGCTGCCGCCGGGTTCGCGCTGATGCAGGTGGCGGCAGCAGGGCCCATATTCACAATTAAAGAGGTAGGTAGGCATATGCTGGAGGGGTTAGGGAAAGTAGCTGCCGCCGGGTTTGCGCTGATGCAGGTGGCGGCAGCAGGGCCCAGATTCACAGTCAAGAGCTAGGGAGGCATATGCTAGGGGAAAGAGGATGACTAGCTGCCGCTGGGTTTGCGCTGATGCAGGTTGCGACAGCAGGGCCCGTATTCACAATAATGAGTTAAGGAGGCATATGCAAGGGGGAAGAAGAGGATTAGCTGCCGCCGGGTTTGCGCTGATGCAGGTTGGCGACAGCAGGGCCCATATTCACAATCAAGAAGTAGGGAGGTATATGTTAGTGGGAAGAATAGCTGCTGCCAGGTTTGCGCTGATGCAGGTGGTGGCAGCAGGGCCCATATTGACAGAGGTAAGGAGGCATATGCTAGGGGAAGAGGATGACTAGCTGCCGCCAGGTTTGCGCTGATGCAGGTGGCGGCAGCAGGGCCCATATTCACAATCAAGAAGTAGGGAGGCATATGCTGGAGGGAATAGCTGCCGCCAGGTTTGCGCTGATGCAGGTGGCGGCAGCAGGGCCCATATTGACAATGAAGAGGTAAGGAGTCATATGCTAGGGGGAAGAGGATGACTAGCTGCCGCCGTGTTTGCGCTGATGCAGGTGGCGGCAGCAGGGCCCATATTTACAATCAATAAATAGGGAGGCATATGCTGGAGAGAATAGGATAAGTAGCTGCCGCCGGGTTTGCGCTGATGCAGGTGGTGGCAGCAGGGCCCATATTGACAAAGAGGTAAGGAAGCATATGCTGGGGAAGAGGAAGACTAGCTGCCGCCGGGTTTGCGCTGATGCAGGTGGCGGCAGCAGGGCCCATATGCACAATCAAGAGCTAGGGAGGCATATGCTGCAGGGGATAGGAAGAGTAGCTGCCGCCGGGTTTGCTCTGATGCAGGTGGCGGTAGCAGGGCCCATACTCACAAAAATGAATAAAGGAGGCATATGCTAGGGGGAAGAGAATGACTAGCTGCCGCCGGGTTTGCGATGATGCAGGTGGCGGTAGCAGGGCCCGTATTCACAATCAATAAGTAGGGAGGCATATGCTGGAGGGAATATCTGCCGCCAGGTTTGCGCTGATGCAGGTGGCGGCAGCAGGGCCCATATTGACAATGAAGAGGTAAGGAGGCATATGCTAGGGGGAAGAGGAGGATTAGCTGCCGCCGGGTTTGCGCTGATGCAGGTGGCGGCAGCAGGGCCGTATTCACAATCAAGAAGTAGGGAGGCATATGCTGTGGGGAAGAATAGCTGCCGCCGGGTTTGCGCTGATGCAGGTACGGCAGCAGGGCCCATATTTACAATCAATAAATAGGGAGGCATATGCTGGAGAGGATAGGATAAGTAGCTGCCGCCGGGTTCGCGCTGATGCAGGTGGCGGCAGCAGGGCCCATATTCACAATTAAAGAGGTAGGTAGGCATATGCTGGAGGGGTTAGGGAAAGTAGCTGCCGCCGGGTTTGCGCTGATGCAGGTGGCGGCAGCAGGGCCCATATTCACAGTCAAGAGCTAGGGAGGCATATGCTAGGGGAAAGAGGATGACTAGCTGCCGCTGGGTTTGCGCTGATGCAGGTTGCGACAGCAGGGCCCGTATTCACAATAATGAGTTAAGGAGGCATATGCAAGGGGGAAGAGGAGGATTAGCTGCCGCCGGGTTTGCGCTGATGCAGGTTGGCGACAGCAGGGCCCATATTCACAATCAAGAAGTAGGGAGGTATATGTTAGTGGGAGGAATAGCTGCTGCCAGGTTTGCGCTGATGCAGGTGGTGGCAGCAGGGCCCATATTGACAGAGGTAAGGAGGCATATGCTAGGGGAAGAGGATGACTAGCTGCCGCCAGGTTTGCGCCGATGCAGGTGGCGGCAGCAGGGCCCATATTCACAATCAAGAAGTAGGGAGGCATATGCTGGAGGGAATAGCTGCCGCCAGGTTTGCGCTGATGCAGGTGGCGGCAGCAGGGCCCATATTGACAATGAAGAGGTAAGGAGTCATATGCTAGGGGGAAGAGGATGACTAGCTGCCGCCGTGTTTGCGCTGATGCAGGTGGCGGCAGCAGGGCCCATATTTACAATCAATAAATAGGGAGGCATATGCTGGAGAGAATAGGATAAGTAGCTGCCGCCGGGTTTGCGCTGATGCAGGTGGTGGCAGCAGGGCCCATATTGACAAAGAGGTAAGGAAGCATATGCTGGGGAAGAGGAAGACTAGCTGCCGCCGGGTTTGCGCTGATGCAGGTGGCGGCAGCAGGGCCCATATGCACAATCAAGAGCTAGGGAGGCATATGCTGCAGGGGATAGGAAGAGTAGCTGCCGCCGGGTTTGCTCTGATGCAGGTGGCGGTAGCAGGGCCCATACTCACAAAAATGAATAAAGGAGGCATATGCTAGGGGGAAGAGAATGACTAGCTGCCGCCGGGTTTGCGATGATGCAGGTGGCGGTAGCAGGGCCCGTATTCACAATCCATAAGTAGGGAGGCATATGCTGGAGGGAATAGCTGCCGCCAAGTTTGCGCTGATGCAGGTGGCGGCAGCAGGGCCCATATTGACAATGAAGAGGTAAGGAAGCATATGCTAGGGGGAAGAGGAGGATTAGCTGCCGCCGGGTTTGCGCTGATGCAGGTGGCGGCAGCAGGGCCGTATTCACAATCAAGAAGTAGGGAGGCATATGCTGTGGGGAAGAATAGCTGCCACCGGGTTTGCGCTGATGCAGGTACGGCAGCAGGGCCCATATTTACAATCAATAAATAGGGAGGCATATGCTGGAGAGGATAGGATAAGTAGCTGCCGCCGGGTTCGCGCTGATGCAGGTGGCGGCAGCAGGGCCCATATTCACAATTAAAGAGGTAGGTAGGCATATGCTGGAGGGGTTAGGGAAAGTAGCTGCCGCCGGGTTTGCGCTGATGCAGGTGGCGGCAGCAGGGCCCATATTCACAGTCAAGAGCTAGGGAGGCATATGCTAGGGGAAAGAGGATGACTAGCTGCCGCTGGGTTTGCGCTGATGCAGGTTGCGACAGCAGGGCCCGTATTCACAATAATGAGTTAAGGAGGCATATGCAAGGGGGAAGAGGAGGATTAGCTGCCGCCGGGTTTGCGCTGATGCAGGTTGGCGACAGCAGGGCCCATATTCACAATCAAGAAGTAGGGAGGTATATGTTAGTGGGAAGAATAGCTGCTGCCAGGTTTGCGCTGATGCAGGTGGTGGCAGCAGGGCCCATATTGACAGAGGTAAGGAGGCATATGCTAGGGGAAGAGGATGACTAGCTGCCGCCAGGTTTGCGCTGATGCAGGTGGCGGCAGCAGGGCCCATATTCACAATCAAGAAGTAGGGAGGCATATGCTGGAGGGAATAGCTGCCGCCAGGTTTGCGCTGATGCAGGTGGCGGCAGCAAGGCCCATATTGACAATGAAGAGGTAAGGAGTCATATGCTAGGGGGAAGAGGATGACTAGCTGCCGCCGTGTTTGCGCTGATGCAGGTGGCGGCAGCAGGGCCCATATTTACAATCAATAAATAGGGAGGCATATGCTGGAGAGAATAGGATAAGTATCTGCCGCCGGGTTTGCGCTGATGCAGGTGGTGGCAGCAGGGCCCATATTGACAAAGAGGTAAGGAAGCATATGCTGGGGAAGAGGAAGACTAGCTGCCGCCGGGTTTGCGCTGATGCAGGTGGCGGCAGCAGGGCCCATATGCACAATCAAGAGCTAGGGAGGCATATGCTGCAGGGGAAAGGAAGAGTAGCTGCCGCCGGGTTTGCTCTGATGCAGGTGGCGGTAGCAGGGCCCATACTCACAAAAATGAATAAAGGAGGCATATGCTAGGGGGAAGAGAATGACTAGCTGCCGCCGGGTTTGCGATGATGCAGGTGGCGGCAGCAGGGCCCGTATTCACAATCAATAAGTAGGGAGGCATATGCTGGAGGGAATAGCTGCCGCCGGGTTTGCGCTGATGCAGGTGGCGGCAGCAGGGCCGTATTCACAATCAAGAAGTAGGGAGGCATATGCTGTGGGGAAGAATAGCTGCCGCCGGGTTTGCGCTGATGCAGGTACGGCAGCAGGGCCCATATTTACAATCAATAAATAGGGAGGCATATGCTGGAGAGGATAGGATAAGTAGCTGCCGCCGGGTTCGCGCTGATGCAGGTGGCGGCAGCAGGGCCCATATTCACAATTAAAGAGGTAGGTAGGCATATGCTGGAGGGGTTAGGGAAAGTAGCTGCCGCCGGGTTTGCGCTGATGCAGGTGGCGGCAGCAGGGCCCATATTCACAGTCAAGAGCTAGGGAGGCATATGCTAGGGGAAAGAGTATGACTAGCTGCCGCTGGGTTTGCGCTGATGCAGGTTGCGACAGCAGGGCCCGTATTCACAATAATGAGTTAAGGAGGCATATGCAAGGGGGAAGAGGAGGATTAGCTGCCGCCGGGTTTGCGCTGATGCAGGTTGGCGACAGCAGGGCCCACATTCACAATCAAGAAGTAGGGAGGCATATGCTGGGGGAAAGAATAGCTGCTGCCAGGGTTGCGCTGATGCAGGTACGGCAGCAGGGCCCATATTTACAATCAATAAATAGGGAGGCATATGCTGGAGGGAATAGCTGCCGCCAGGTTTGCGCTGATGCAGGTACGGCAGCAGGGCCCATATTTACAATCAATAAATAGGGAGGCATATGCTAGGGGAAAGAGGATGACTAGCTGCCGCCGGGTTTGCGCTGATGCAGGAGGCGGCAGCAGGGCCCGTAATTACATTTAAGAGATGAGGTGGCATATACTGGTGGGGATAAGATGACTAGCTGCCGCTGGGATTGCGCTGATGCAAATGGCGACAGCAGGGCCCGTATTCACAAAAAGGAGTTAAGAAGGCATATGCTGGGGGGGAAGAGGAGGAGTAGCTGCCGCCGGGTTTGCGCTGATGCAGGTTGGCGACAGCAGGGCCCATATTCACAATCAAGAAGTAAGGAGGCATATGCTGGGGGGGAAGAATAGCTGCCGCCAGGTTTGCGCTGATGCAGGTACGGCAGCAGGGCCCATATTTACAATCAATAAATAGGGAGGCATATGCTGGAGAGGATAGGATAAGTAGCTGCTGCCGGGTTTGCGCTGATGCAGGTGGCGGCAGCAAGGCCCATAGTCACAATTAAAGAGGTAGGTAGGCATATGCTGGAGGGGTTAGGGAAAGTAGCTGCCGCCGGGTTTGCGCTGATGCAGGTGGGGGCAGCAGGGCCCATATTCACAATCAAGAGCTAGGGAGGCATATGCTGCAGGGGATAGGAAGAGTAGCTGCCGCCGGGTTTGCTCTGATGCAGGTGGCGGTAGCAGGGCCCATACTCACAAAAATGTATAAAGGAGGCATATGCTAGGGGAAGAGGATGACTAGCTGCCGCCGGGTTCGCGCTGATGCAGGTGGCGGCAGCAGGGCCCATATTCACAATCAAGAGCTAGGGAGGCATATGCTGCAGGGGATAGGAAGAGTAGCTGCCGCCAGGTTTGCTCTGATGCAGGTGGCGGTAGCAGGGCCCATACTCACAAAAATGAATAAAGAAGGCATATGCTAGGGGAAAGAGAAAGACTAGCTGCCACCGGGCTTGCGCTGATGCAGGTGGCGTCAGTAGGGCCCATATTTGCAATAAATAAATAGGGAGGCATATGCTGGAGAGGATAGGATAAGTAGCTGCCGCCGGGTTTGCTCTGATGCAGGTGGCGGTAGAAGGGCCCGTATTCACAATCAAGAAGTAGGGAGGCATATGCTGGAGGGAATAGCTGCCGCCAGGTTTGCGCTGATGCAGGTGGCGGCAGCAGGGCCCATATTGACAATGAAGAGGTAAGGAGGCATATGCTAGGGGGAAGAGGAGGATTAGCTGCCGCCGGGTTTGCGCTGATGCAGGTGGCGGCAGCAGGGCCGTATTCACAATCAATAAGTAGGGAGGCATATGCTGTGGGGAAGAATAGCTGCCGCCAGGTTTGCGCTGATGCAGGTACGGCAGCAGGGCCCATATTTACAATCAATAAATAGGGAGGCATATGCTAGGGGAAAGAGGATGACTAGCTGCCGCCGGGTTTGCGCTGATGCAGGAGGCGGCAGCAGGGCCCGTAATTACATTTAAGAGATGAGGTGGCATATGCTGGTGGGGATAAGATGACTAGCTGCCGCTGTGTTTGCGCTGATGCATATGGCGACAGCAGGGCCCGTATTCACAAAAAGGAGTTAATAAGGCATATGCTGGGGGGAAGAGGAGGAGTAGCTGCCGCCGGGTTTGCGCTGATGCAGGTTGGCGACAGCAGGGCCCATATTCACAATCAAGAAGTAGGGAGGCATATGCTGGGGGGAAGAATAGCTGCCGCCAGGTTTTCGCTGATGCAGGTACGGCAGCAGGGCCCATATTTACAATCAATAAATAGGGAGGCATATGCTGGAGGGGTTAGGGAAAGTAGCTGCCGCCGGGTTTGCGCTGATGCAGGTGGCGGCAGCAGGGCCCATATTCACAATCAAGAAGTAGGGAGGCATATGCTAGGGGGAAGAATAGCTGCCGCCAGGTTTGCGTTGATGCAGGTGGTGGCAGCAGGGCCTGTATTCACAATCAATAAGTAGGGAGGCATATGCTATGGGGAAGAATAGCTGCCACCAGGTTTGCGCTGATGCAGGTACGGCAGCAGGGCCCATATTTGCAATCAATAAATAGGGAGGCATATGCTGGAGAGGATAGGATATGTAGCTGCCGCCGGGCTTGCGCTGATGCAGGTGGCGGCAGCAGGGCCCGTATTCACAATCAAGTAGGGAGGCATATGTTAGTGGGAAGAATAGCTGCTGCCAGGTTTGCGTTGAAGCAGGTGGTGGCAGCAGGGCCCATATTGACAGAGGTAAGGAGGCATATGCTAGGGGAAGAGGATGACTAGCTGCCGCCGTGTTTGCGCTGATGCAGGTGGCGGCAGCAGGGCCTATATTCACAATCAAGAAGTAGGGAGGCATATGCTGGAGGGAATAGCTGCCGCCAGGTTTGCGCTGATGCAGGTGGCGGCAGCAGGGCCCATATTGACAATGAAGAGGTAAGGAGGCATATGCTAGGGGGAAGAGGATGACTAGCTGCCGCCGTGTTTGCGCTGATGCAGGTGGCGGCAGCAGGGCCGTATTTACAATCAATAAGTAGGGAGGCATATGCTGGGGTGGAAGAATAGCTGCCGCCAGGTTTGCGCTGATGCAGGTACGGCAGCAGGGCCCATATTCACAATCAATAAATAGGGAGGCATATGCTGGAGAGAATAGGATAAGTAGCTGCCGCCGGGTTTGCGCTGATGCAGGTGGCGGTAGCAGGGCCCATACTCACAAAAATGAATTAAGGAGGCATATGCTAGGGGAAAGAGGAGGATTAGCTACCACCGGGTTTGCGCTGATGCAGGTGGCGGCAGCAGGGCCGTATTCACAATCAATAAGTAGGGAGGCATATGCTGTGGGGAAGAATAGCTGCCGCCAGGTTTGCGCTGATGCAGGTACGACAGCAGGGCCCATATTTACAATCAATAAATAGGGAGGCATATGCTAGGGGAAAGAGGATGACTAGCTGCCGCTGGGTTTGCGCTGATGCAGGTTGCGACAGCAGGGCCCGTATTCACAATAATGAGTTAAGGAGGCATATGCAAGGGTGAAGAGGAGGATTACCTGCCGCCGGGTTTGCGCTGATGCAGGTTGGCGACAGCAGGGCCCATATTCACAATCAAGAAGTAGGGAGGCATATGCTGGGGGAAAGAATAGCTGCTGCCAGGGTTGAGCTGATGCAGGTACGGCAGCAGGGCCCATATTTACAATCAATAAATAGGGAGGCATATGCTGGAGAGGATAGGATAAGTAGCTGCTGCCGGGTTTGCGCTGATGCAGGTGGCGGCAGCAGGGCCCATATTCACAATTAAAGAGGTAGGTAGGCATATGCTGGAGGGGTTAGGAAGAGTAGCTGCCGCCGGGTTTGCGCTGATGCAGGTGGCGGCAGCAGGGCCCATAGTCACAATTAAAGAGGTAGGTAGGCATATGCTGGAGGGGTTAGGGAAAGTAGCTGCCACCGGGTTTGCGCTGATGCAGGTGGCGGCAGCAGGGCCCATATTCACAATCAAGAAGTAGGGAGGCATATGCTAGGGGGAAGAATAGCTGCCGCCAGGTTTGCGCTGATGCAGGTATGGCAGCAGGGCCCATATTTACAATCAATAAATAGGGAGGCATATGCTGGAGAGGATAGGATAAGTAGCTGCTGCCGGGTTTGCGCTGATGCAGGTGGGGGCAGCAGGGCCCATATTCACAATCAAGAGCTAGGGAGGCATATGCTGCAGGGGATAGGAAGAGTAGCTGCCGCCGGGTTTGCTCTGATGCAGGTGGCGGTAGCAGGGCCCATACTCACAAAAATGAATAAAGGAGGCATATGCTAGGGGGAAGAGGATGACTAGCTGCCGCCGGGTTCGCGCTGATGCAGGTGGCGGCAGCAGGGCCCATATTCACAATCAAGAGCTAGGGAGGCATATGCTGCAGGGGATAGGAAGAGTAGCTGCCGCCGGGTTTGCTCTGATGCAGGTGGCGGTAGCAGGGCCCGTATTCACAATCAAGAAGTAGGGAGGCATATGCTGGGGTGGAAGAATAGCTGCCGCCAGATTTGCGCTGATGCAGGTGGCGACAGCAGGGCCCATATTTGCAATAAATAAATAGGGAGGCATATGCTGGAGAGGATAGGATAAGTAGCTGCCGCCGGGTTTGCTCAGATGCAGGTGGCGGTAGCAGGGCCCGTAATCACATTCAAGAAGTAGGGAGGCATATGCTGGAGGGAAAAGCTGCCGCCAGGTTTGCGCTGATGCAGGTGGCGGCAGCAGGGCCCATATTGACAATGAAGAGGTAAGGAGGCATATGCTAGGGGGAAGAGGAGGATTAGCTGCCGCCGGGTTTGCGCTGATGCAGGTGGCGGCAGCAGGGCCGTATTCACAATCAATAAGTAGGGAGGCATATGCTGTGGGGTAGAATAGCTGCCGCCAGGTTTGCGCTGATGCAGGTACGGCAGCAGGGCCCATATTTACAATCTATAAATAGGGAGGCATATGCTAGGGGAACGAGGATGACTAGCTGCCGCCGGGTTTGCGCTGATGCAGGTTGGCGGCAGCAGGGCCCGTAATTACATTTAAGACATGGGGTGGCATATGCTGGAGGGGATAAGATGACTAGCTGCCGCTGGGTTTGCACTGATGCAGATGGCGACAGCAGGGCCCGTATTCACAAAAAGGAGTTAAGGAGGCATATGCAAGGGGGAAGAGGAGGAGTAGCTGCCACCGGGTTTGCGCTGATGCAGGTTGGCGACAGCAGGGCCCATATTCACAATCAAGAAGTAGGGAGGCATATGCTGGGGGGAAGAATAGCTGCCGCCAGGTTTGCGCTGATGCAGGTACGGCAGCAGGGCCCATATTTACAATCAATAAATAGGGAGGCATATGCTGGAGGGGTTAGGGAAAGTAGCTGCCGCCGAGTTTGCGCTGATGCAGGTGGCGGCAGCAGGCCCATATTCACAATCAAGAAGTAGGGAGGCATATGCTAGGGGGAAGAATAGCTGCCGCCAGGTTTGCGCTGATGCAGGTGGTGGCAGCAGGGCCCATATTGACAAAGAGGTAAGGAGGCATATACTGGAGAAAATAGGATAAGTAGCTGCCGCCGGGTTTGCGCTGATGCAGGTGGCGGCAGCAGGGCCGTATTTTACAATCAATAAGTAGGGAGGCATATGCTGGGGGGGGAAGAATAGCTGCCGCCAGGTTTGCGCTGATTCAGGTACGGCAGCAGGGCCTATATTTACAATCAATAAATAGGGAGGCATATGCTGGAGAGGATAGGATAAGTAGCTGCCGGCGGGTTTGCGCTGATGCAGGTGGCGACAGCAGGGCCCATATTCAAAAGAATGAGTTTAGGAGGCATATGCTGGGGGAAGATGAGGAGTAGCTGCCGCCGGGTTTGCGCTGATGCAGGTGGCGGCAGCAGGGCCCATATTCACAACGAGGCCCATCGGGGGACTGCAACGGCTAGAGGCCCATCGGGGGACTACAACGGCTAGAGGCCCATCGGGGGACTACAACGGCTAGAGGCCCATCGGGGGACTACAACGGCTAGAGGCCCATCGGGGGACTACAACGGCTAGAGGCCCATCGGGGGACTACAACGGCTAGAGGCCCATCGGGGGACTACAACGGCTAGAGGCCCATCGGGGGACTACAACGGCTAGAGGCCCATCGGGGGACTACAACGGCTAGAGGCCCATCGGGGGACTACAACGGCTAGAGGCCCATCGGGGGACTACAACGGCTAGAGGCCCATCGGGGGACTACAACGGCGAGCGGCCCATCGGGGGACTACAACGGCGAGCGGCCCATCGGGGGACTAATCCTGCTTGCCGTGGGCCGCCTGCCGTGCCCGTCACCCCAAAGGGCCGACTGCCGTGCCCGTCACTCCAAGGGGCCGCCTGCCGTGCCCGTCACCCCAAGGGGCCGCCTGCCGTGCCAGTTCCCCGGGGCCCATCGGGGGACTGGCACGGCAGGCGGCCCATCGGGGGACTGGCACGGCAAGCGGCCCATCGGGGGACTGGCACGGCAAGCGGCCCATCGGGGGGACTACAGCGGCAAGCGGCCCATCGGGGGGGGACTACAGCGGCAAGCGGCCCATCGGTGGGACTACATTGGCAAGCGGCCCATCGGGGGGACTAACCCTGCTTGCCGGGGGCCGCCTGCCATGCCCATCCCTTAACGGCCGCCTGCCGTGCCCATCCTGACGGGCCGCTTGCCATGTCAGTCCCCTGATGGGCGGCCTGACATCAGGGGACTGACACGGCATGCGGCTCATCAGCGAACTGACACGGCAATTGGGGGACAGACACGGCAAGCGGCCCATCGGGGGACTACAGCGGCAAGCGGCCCATCGGGGGACTACAGCGGCAAGCGGCCCATCGGGGGACTACAGCGGCGAGCGGCCCATCGGGGGACTACAGCGGCAAGCGGCCCATCGGGGGACTACAGCGGCGAGCGGCCCATCGGGGGACTACTTCTGCTTGCCAGGGGCCGCCTTCCCTGCCCGTCCCCCGAAGGGCCGCCTGCCGTGCCAGTCCCCCGATGGGCCGCCTGCCGTGCCAGTTCCCCGGGGCCCATCGGGGGACTGGCACGGCAGGCGGCCCATCGGGGGACTGGCACGGCAGGCGGCCCATCGGGGGACTGGCACGGCAAGCGGCCCATCGGGGGACTACAGCGGCGAGCGGCCCATCGGGGGACTACAGCGGCGAGCGGCCCATCGGGGACTACAGCGGCGAGCGGCCCATCGGGGACTACAGCGGCGAGCGGCCCATCGGGGGATTACAGCGGCGAGCGGCCCATCGGGGGACTAATCCTGCTTGCCGTGGGCCGCCTGCCGTGCCCATTCCCCGGGGCCCATCGGGGGACTGACACGGCAGGCAGCCCATCGGGGGGACTACATCGGCAAGCGGCCCATCGGGGGGACTACATCGGCAAGCGGCCCATCGGGGGGACTACATCGGCAAGCGGCCCATCGGGGGGGACTAACCCTGCTTGCCGGGGGCCGCCTGCCATGCCCATCCCTTAACGGCCGCCTGCCGTGCCCATCCTGACGGGCCGCTTGCCATGTCAGTCCCCTGATGGGCGGCCTGACATCAGGGGACTGACACGGCATGCGGCTTATCAGCGGACTGACACGGCAATTGGGGGACAGACACGGCAAGCGGCCCATCGGGGGACTACAGCGGCGATCGGCCCATCGGGGGACTACAGCGGCGATCGGCCCATCGGGGGACTACAGCGGCGATCGGCCCATCGGGGGACTACAGCGGCGAGCGGCCCATCGGGGGACTACAGCGGCGAGCGGCCCATCGGGGGACTACAGCGGCGAGCGGCCCATCGGGGGACTACAGCGGCGAGCGGCCCATCGGGGGACTACTTCTGCTTGCCAGGGGCCGCCTGCCGTGCCAGACGCCCCGGTGGGCCGCCTGCCGTGCCAGACGCCCCGGTGGGCCGCCTGCCGTGCCAGACGCCCCGGTGGGCCGCCTGCCGTGCCAGACGCCCCGGTGGGCCGCCTGCCGTGCCAGACGCCCCGGTGGGCCGCCTGCCGTGCCAGACGCCCCGGTGGGCCGCCTGCCGTGCCAGACGCCCCGGTGGGCCGCCTGCCGTGCCAGACGCCCCGGTGGGCCGCCTGCCGTGCCAGACGCCCCGGTGGGCCGCCTGCCGTGCCAGACGCCCCGGTGGGCCGCCTGCCGTGCCAGACGCCCCGGGGGGCCGCCTGCCGTGCCAGACGCCCCGGGGGGCCGCCTGCCGTGCCAGACGCCCCGGGGGGCCGCCTGCCGTGCCAGACGCCCCGGGGGGCCGCCTGCCGTGCCAGACGCCCCGGGGGGCCGCCTGCCGTGCCAGACGCCCCGGTGGGCCGCCTGCCGTGCCAGACGCCCCGGTGGGCCGCCTGCCGTGCCAGACGCCCCGGTGGGCCGCCTGCCGTGCCAGTCCCCCGGTGGGCCGCCTGCCGTGCCAGCCCCCGGTGGGCCGCCTGCCGTGCCAGCCCCCCGATGGGCCGCCTGCCGTGCCAGCCCCCCGATGGGCCGCCTGCCGTGCCAGCCCCCCGATGGGCCGCCTGCCGTGCCAGCCCCCCGATGGGCCGCCTGCCGTGCCAGCCCCCCGATGGGCCGCCTGCCGTGCCAACCCCCCGATGGGCCGCCTGCCGTGCCAACCCCCGATGGGCCGCCTGCCGTGCCAGCCCCCCGATGGGCCGCCTGCCGTGCCAACCCCCGATGGGCCGCCTGCCGTGCCAGTCCCCCGGGGCCCATCGGGGGACTGGCACGGCAGGCGGCCCATCGGGGGCTGACACGGCAGGCGGCCCATCGGGGGACTGACACGGCAGGCGGCCCATCGGGGGACTGACACGGCAGGCGGCCCATCGGGGGACTGACACGGCAGGCGGCCCATCGGGGGACTGACACGGCAGGCGGCCCATCGGGGGACTGACACGGCAGGCGGCCCATCGGGGGACTGACACGGCAGGCGGCCCATCGGGGGACTGACACGGCAGGCGGCCCATCGGGGGACTGACACGGCAGGCGGCCCATCGGGGGACTGACACGGCAGGCGGCCCATCGGGGGACTGACACGGCAGGCGGCCCATCGGGGGACTGACACGGCAGGCGGCCCATCGGGGGACTGACACGGCAGGCGGCCCATCGGGGGACTGACACGGCAGGCGGCCCATCGGGGGACTGACACGGCAGGCGGCCCATCGGGGGACTGACACGGCAGGCGGCCCATCGGGGGACTGACACGGCAGGCGGCCCATCGGGGGACTGACACGGCAGGCGGCCCATCGGGGGACTGACACGGCAGGCGGCCCATCGGGGGACTGACACGGCAGGCGGCCCATCGGGGGACTGACACGGCAAGCGGCCCATCGGGGGACTGACACGGCAAGCGGCCCATCGGGGGACTGACACGGCAAGCGGCCCATCGGGGGACTGACACGGCAAGCGGCCCATCGGGGGACTGACACGGCAAGCGGCCCATCGGGGGACTGACACGGCAAGCGGCCCATCGGGGGACTGACACGGCAAGCGGCCCATCGGGGGACTGACACGGCAAGCGGCCCATCGGGGGACTGACACGGCAAGCGGCCCATCGGGGGACTGACACGGCAAGCGGCCCATCGGGGGACTGACACGGCAAGCGGCCCATCGGGGGACTGACACGGCAAGCGGCCCATCGGGGGACTGACACGGCAAGCGGCCCATCGGGGGACTACAGCGGCAAGCGGCCCATCGGGGGACTACAGCGGCAAGCGGCCCATCGGGGGACTACAGCGGCAAGCGGCCCATCGGGGGACTACAGCGGCAAGCGGCCCATCGGGGGACTACAGCGGCAAGCGGCCCATCGGGGGACTACAGCGGCAAGCGGCCCATCGGGGGACTACAGCGGCAAGCGGCCCATCGGGGGACTACAGCGGCAAGCGGCCCATCGGGGGACTACAGCGGCAAGCGGCCCATCGGGGGACTACAGCGGCAAGCGGCCCATCGGGGGACTACAGCGGCAAGCGGCCCATCGGGGGGACTACAGCGGCAAGCGGCCCATCGGGGGACTACAGCGGCAAGCGGCCCATCGGGGGACTACAGCGGCAAGCGGCCCATCGGGGGACTACAGCGGCAAGCGGCCCATTGGGAGGCCAACAGCAAGCACTGCGTAAAAAAAAAAAAGAAAGATTTACTATTTCAGTAATACACCCCTTTTCCTACACAACCAAACTAAGTAACTGCAATTGGGTTCTACTACAAGGAAGCCTTCAGTGTTCCTTAAGTGCTTTCAACAGTGCATACCACTGGTAGCTTCACATATGCACACATGGAGTGATTAGTATAAAAGTATTTTAAATCTGTTGACCCTCATACTACATGAGAGGTAAAACTGACCAGTGACGGGCCAATCAAGATATAATGTGTGTACTGAGCTTTAAAAGAATGGTTAAGTTATGTCATTGCCAGACAATCCTGCTGATCTCTTTAGCTGAAGTAGTATATGAATAGCACACTTGAAACTAACATAGGGCTAATCCAGTCAGACTTTAGTCAAACATCTGATCTGCATGCTTGTTCAGGGTCTGGCAAAAACTATTTGAGGGAGAATATAGGCAGGAAAGCCTGTCAATATGTTTGTTTAAAAGTAAATACCGTATATCAGCCTCCGTATCCCTCTCACTTCAGGTGTGCTTTCATTTTAGCCATCTCAAACTCATATTTAAACTTTTCCCCCACAGGACAAAATGACCACCTTAAGGGCCCATTCACACCTGAGCGGGAATCGCACGATTCCCGCTCGCGGCAAACCGCTAGCGGTTCTGCAAGAACCGCTACACATTGTAGCCAGTGGCCGTGTTCTCACTGCCGCGGTTGCGGTTAGCGATAACCGCAACCGCGTTGCATGCAGCGGTTTGCCGGCGACGAGCGTTCCGCGATTTGCGATCGTGATTAGCGTGCATAGCACGCTAATCGCGATCGCTCCAAAACCGCCGCAGTGTCCAGTGATTTTTCCGCGCTAATCGCGGGAAAATCACTCCCGCAGAACGCCGGCGGTAATCGCCGGCGTTCTGCGATTGTAAGTGTGAATGGGCCCTTAAACATTTCTTTTGAGTTTTAGCATTACTTTTTTATCCTTGAGACAAGAGAATAAACCACACAACAAAAGAAAGAACTTTATTTCACAATCAAATACAATCAACATACATTGTAGCAAAAGAAATTGAAAGATCATATAAAATAGGGTAAATAGCTATACCTAATTTGGGATTTTTCTTCTCAGCAATGGAACTTGCATTGGCCCAAGAACACTGGAAAAACCAGTGAAGACTTAGTAAGAGTGTTATGGAGGCGGCCATATTTATTTCCTTGTAAACAATACCAGTTGCCCGGCAGCCCTATTGATCTTGCATAAGTAGCGACCCTGGAACAAGCATATGGCTAATCCAGTAAAACCAGAGTCAAGAGTACCCGATCTGCTGCATGCTTATTCAGGGTCTTTGGCTCAAAGTATTTGAGACACAGGATCAGGAAGACTGCCAGGTAACTGGTATTGTTTGAAAGGAAATACATATGGCAGCATTCAATATCCTTTTCACCTCATCTGAATTGAGGGAAATTGAGGCTGCCATATTTATTTCCTTTCAAACAAAACCAGTTGCCTGGCTATCCTGCTGATCCTCTGTCTCTAATGCTTTTAGCCATAGACCCTGGACAAGCATGCAGCAGATCAGGTTCTGACATTGACAAGTTTAGCTGCATGCTTGTTTCTGGTGTTATTAAGACTACTGCAGCCAAATAGATCAGCAGGGCTGCCAGGCAACTGGTATTGTTTACAAGAAAATAAATATGGCAGCCTCCATATCCCTCAGTACAGTTGTCCTTTAAAGCGGAATATAACCCTGCATTTCAACTTTGCTCTAAAATATTATTTACAGCATATTATATGCAAAACAGCTACTATTTTACTAGACCAGCATTGGAAGGGTTAAACACAGACGTTTCAAGTTCAGTGGAGAGATATGCAGAAGTTCAGATTGTTACATTCTATGTATCTATTGATAAACAGTTACACACTCTTTGGCAGTCCTCCAAGCTCCTTCTCAGTCAGAGAGATGAGTCATTCAACACTTAGATACATTTCTGTAAACAAAATGTATCTCTTTTCAGCTTCGGATGCGTCTGCAGAAATCTAAAGGAACTTTAAAGCCCTGTGTAACCCTTCCAATGCTGGTCTAGTTAAAAAAAAAAATGCTGGTTGCATATAATATACTGTAAATAATGTTTTAGAGCAAAGTTGAAATGCAGGGTTATATTCCGCTTTAAGAAGAGATTAGCAACAAACAATGGAATACTAATTTTCTGTATTAATGCAAACTTGAGAAGTGCAAACAGCTTGGAATTGGGTCAATAAAATGAAGTTGGCCTAATTCTAAAGGTACATACACACATTGATTTTTCCAAACGACCGGTCGTTTAGACGTCACTTAGGGCGGGTGTACAATCAATCGTTTGGCTGATAAGCCTGGTTTTGACTGTTAAAATCAGCGTTAGCCAACCGATCGTTTGTACACACGCACGATTTGACGTCCAAATGACAGGTCATTTGGAAAAACCAGACGTGTGTATGTACCTTAAGTTGCATGTAATTACAGCACATTTGCATCAGCTTGACCAATTAAGATCCACTTAAAGGCATCCAGACAGATCAAATCTGATTGGAGAGAGATCTGTTGGCTACCCACATACCGCAAGATAGCTCCCAAGCAAATTTTGCATGAAATCTCTTGGGATCTGCCTTGCGACTCCATATCCACCCCGACATCCCAAATGTTATCCTCCTGTCAGTCCATCCCCCAATGTCCCTGCTATGTAATCTCCCCTGCACCAGCTGCCATAGCTGTTCCTGGTCTCACATTACTGGGTCACAAGCAAGCATGAAAGCATCTCATCCCGAAATGTCATATGATCCTTAAAGAAGAAAGATGGACAACATGTGTAAAACTCTGAAAACTACACAATTCTTTACTAAGCAAGCAAATGAGGATAACGTCAATGAAGCACGTGTTACAAATAAGGCTGTGTTCCCATTAGAGCGGAGAATGGACATTTTTTGTCTATCCTCCGCTCATCGCTAAACGGACAGTGAACAGCTACTATTTTATAAATAGGAGCCGTTTACACTTGTCACGGATCCACATAATCTATTGCAGTAAGCTGACCGCACGTCTGTGCAGTCCGCGATAATCCCGGGCAGGCAGATGTGTTCCCTCATATAGCCTATAGTGGAGCATGTCCGCAGCAGGCTCCACCCGAACTACGCCGGACCATCGGAGTGGATACTAAACTGCTCCCGCTGGCCACATGTGGTCCAGCAACAATTGGGAACAGAGTCTGAGGTACTGACACGCAGATATTGTCAAATTGAAAAATAGATATCACTTAAAGAGACACTGAAGCGAAAAAAAATATACGATATAATGAATTGGTTGTGTACTATGAATAATTACTAGAAGATTAGCAGCAAAGAAAATATTCTCATACTTTTATTTTCAGGTATATAGTGTTTTTTCTAACATTGCATTATTCTATAATATGTGCAGATTACACAACACTCAGCATTCAAAATGATTCTTTCAGAGCAGTCTGAATTAATGACCTCTCCTCTAGCAGAGGAAAAGTAAATAGTCCAGGAACAGTTGAGCTAATAAAAGTCAGATAACAGCCCTCTCCACGACTAACTTAGTCGGAGAGCTTAATGGCTTGTTTGCATAGAGATAACAACTGGAGTTTCTCAACTCTTCCTGTACTGGAAACAATTAGACTGATGTATCTGATCTTAATGTTTTATTTCTTAGCTGTACTACACATACAAATCATATCATCATAATTTTTTTTTCGCTTCAGTGTCTCTTTAAACACAGATACTATCAATAATTAGCAGAAAATACCAAAAGGGAAAAATATCAGTGACATACAATTAACAGCGGTAGGCAGATAATGGCATTCATGTGTGGTGGATGTGGTATAACAGCATACATTCCAAAGCACTGCATGCAGTGCTTTACTGCAAAACGTGTTTACAGTGAAGCAATTATTGAATGGATTGCATGCGTCACTGTGTGCAACGCAACCTGTTGCTAATGTGCTGCATTGCTTTCCCACGGTCACAGGGAATGACAGGCAGACATTACCAGCAATGACCGGCAGATAGTCACATTTATATAAGACCTACAGGCATTGCCAAGCGTAGGCAGAAAGCAATGACTTGCAGATATTTCCAGTAATGACCTGCAAAGAGGAATGACCAGCAGACATTACCCCCAGCATTGCCAGCAATGACCCACAGGCATTACCACATTGCCAAATGACCTCTAGGCATTAGCAAATGACCTGCAGGCATAGCCAATGGAAGGCAGACCGTGACGACCTGCAGACATTACCAAGAACAAACAACAATGATCTGCAGACATTACCAATAGCAGGAAGAAATCAATGACCTGCAGATATTACCAATGGCAGGCATTGCCAACAAAGGCCTGCGGGCATGGCCAGGTGACCTGCAGGTATGGCCAAATGACCTGCAAGCATAGTCAATGGTAGGCAGAAAGCGATGACCAGCAAAGACCGGCAGACATGACATTACCACATTGCCAGGTGACCTGCACACATTGCCAAATGAACTGCACGCAGAAAGTGATAGCCTGCACACATTGTAATGACCTGTAGACATTACCAGCAATAGCCTGCAGACAGGAATGACCTGCAGGCAGACAGCGATGGCAGGCAGACATTACCGCATTGTCTAATGACATGCACACAATGCCAGGTGACCTGCAGGCATAGCCAATGGTAGGCAGACAGCAATGACCTGCAGACATTACTTGTGACACTGTTCTCCCCAGAATTTTTTTTCCTAGCCGGGTGGCATGAAACAGTAGCCGGGTGGCATAAAAAAGTAGCCGGGTGGGGTGAAATGAGAAAATGTAGGGCTGGTGCTTCTATGCTGTAAGCAGATTTGTTCACAGGAGTATGTTAGCCATTGACAGCCAGGTGCTCACCAAAACTAGCCGGGTGGAGCACCTGGCTAAAAGGGCCTAGGGAGAACACTGAGCGATGACATGCAGACAGCAATAACCTGCAGACATGGTCAATAGTAGGCAGACAGCGATGACCTGCAGACATTGGCCAAAGGACCTGCAGACAGGAATGAGTCAATAGTAGGAAGCAAGCAATGACCGGCTGACATTACCAGCTGACCTGCACACAAAGCCAAATGACTTGCAGGCAGAAAGCGATAGCCTGCACACATTGCAATGACCTGCAGGCAGAGATGACCTGCACACATTACCACATTGTCAAATGACATGCACACAATGCCAGATGACATGCACATAATGTCAGGTGACCTGCAGGCATAGCCAATGACCAGCAGACATTACTAGGAACAACCTGCAGACAGGCAGACATGGGCGGCAGGAGCAGGACCCTGCAGACATGGGCGGCAGCAGCAGACATGGGCAAATGACCTGCAGACATTACCAGCAACAACCAGCAGATAGCAATAGCCTGCAGGTGTTGCAAAATGACCTGCAAGCATTATCAAATGATCTGCAGGCATTACCAAATTACCTGCAGACATTGCCAGGTGACCTGCAGGCACGGCCAAATGACTTGCAAGCATAGTCAATGGTAGGCAAACAGCAATGACCTGCAGACATTACCAGCAACGACCAAACAGCATTGACCTGCAGACATTGCCAAATGACCTGCAGACATTACCAATAGAAGGCAGCAATCACTGGCAGACAACAGAAACCCGCAGAAATTACCAGCGATGCGATGACCTGCAGACATTGGCCAATTGAACTGCAGGCATGCATGGCCGGCAGATATGGGCCAATGGCCGGCAGACACCACCAGCAATGCAATGACCGGCAGACACCACCAGCAATGCAATGACCGGCAGACACCACCAGCAATGCAATGACCGGCAGACACCACCAGCAATGCAATGACCGGCAGACACCACCAGCAATGCAATGACCGGCAGACACCACCAGCAATGCAATGACCGGCAGACACCACCAGCAATGCAATGACCTGCAGACACCACCAGCAATGCAATGACCCAGCAATGCAATGACCGACAGGCATATATGGCAGGCAGAGAGCGACGGCCTGCAGACATTACCACATTGCCAAACGGCCTGCAGACATTACCACACTGCCAAACGGCCTGCAGACATTACCACACTGCCAAACGGCCTGCAGACATTACCACACTGCCAAACGGCCTGCAGACATTACCACACTGCCAAACGGCCTGCAGACATTACCACACTGCCAAACAGCCTGCAGACATTACCACACTGCCAAACGGCCTGCAGACATTACCACACTGCCAAACGGCCTGCAGACATTACCACACTGCCAAACGGCCTGCAGACATTACCACACTGCCAAACGGCCTGCAGACATTACCACATTGCCAAACGGCCTGCAGACATTACCACATTGTCAAATGACATGCACACAATGCCAGATGACATGCACATAATGTCAGGTGACCTGCAGGCATAGCCAATGACCAGCAGACATTACTAGGAACAACCTGCAGACAGGCAGACATGGGCGGCAGCAGCAGACATGGGCAAATGACCTGCAGACATTACCAGCAACAACCAGCAGATAGCAATAGCCTGCAGGTGTTGCAAAATGACCTGCAAGCATTATCAAATTACCTGCAGACATTGCCAGGTGACCTGCAGGCACGGCCAAATGACTTGCAAGCATAGTTAATGGTAGGCAAACAGCAATGACCTGCAGACATTACCAGCAACGACCAAACAGCAATGACCTGCAGACATTGCCAAATGACCTGCAGACATTACCAATAGAAGGCAGCAATCACTGGCAGACAACAGAAACCCGCAGAAATTACCAGCGATGCGATGACCTGCAGGCATGCATGGCCGGCAGATATGGGCCAATGGCCGGCAGACACCACCAGCAATGCAATGGCCGGCAGACACCACCAGCAATGCAATGGCCGGCAGACACCACCAGCAATGCAATGACCTGCAGACACCACCAGCAATGCAATGACCGACAGGCATATATGGCAGGCAGAGAGCGACGGCCTGCAGACATTTCCACACTGCCAAACGGCCTGCAGACATTTCCACACTGCCAAACGGCCTGCAGACATTTCCACACTGCCAAACGGCCTGCAGACATTTCCACACTGCCAAACGGCCTGCAGACATTTCCACACTGCCAAACGGCCTGCAGACATTTCCACACTGCCAAACGGCCTGCAGACATTTCCACACTGCCAAACGGCCTGCAGACATTTCCACACTGCCAAACGGCCTGCAGACATTTCCACACTGCCAAACGGCCTGCAGACATTTCCACACTGCCAAACGGCCTGCAGACATTTCCACACTGCCAAACGGCCTGCAGACATTTCCACACTGCCAAACGGCCTGCAGACACTTCCACACTGCCAAACGGCCTGCAGACACTTCCACACTGCCAAACGGCCTGCAGACACTTCCACACTGCCAAACGGCCTGCAGACATTTCCACACTGCCAAACGGCCTGCAGACATTTCCACACTGCCAAACGGCCTGCAGACATTTCCACACTGCCAAACGGCCTGCAGACATTACCACACTGCCAAACGGCCTGCAGACATTACCACACTGCCAAACGGCCTGCAGACATTACCACACTGCCAAACGGCCTGCAGACATTACCACACTGCCAAACGGCCTGCAGACATTACCACACTGCCAAACGGCCTGCAGACATTACCACATTGTAAAATGACATGCACACAATGCCAGATGACATGCACATAATGTCAGGTGACCTGCAGGCATAGCCAATGACCAGCAGACATTACTAGGAACAACCTGCAGACAGGCAGACATGGGCGGCAGCAGCAGGATCCTGCAGACATGGGCGGCAGCAGCAGACATGGGCAAATGACCTGCAGACATTACCAGCAACAACCAGCAGATAGCAATAGCCTGCAGGTGTTGCAAAATGACCTGCAAGCATTATCAAATGATCTGCAGGCATTACCAAATTACCTGCAGACATTGCCAGGTGACCTGCAGGCACGGCCAAATGACTTGCAAGCATAGTCAATGGTAGGCAAACAGCAATGACCTGCAGACATTACCAGCAACGACCAAACATCATTGACCTGCAGACATTGCCAAATGACCTGCAGACATTACCAATAGAAGGCAGCAATCACTGGCAGACAACAGAAACCCGCAGAAATTACCAGCGATGCGATGACCTGCAGACATTGGCCAATTGAACTGCAGGCATGCATGGCCGGCAGATATGGGCCAATGGCCGGCAGACACCACCAGCAATGCAATGACCTGCAGACACCACCAGCAATGCAATGACCTGCAGACACCACCAGCAATGCAATGACCTGCAGACACCACCAGCAATGCAATGACCGACAGGCATATATGGCAGGCAGAGAGCGACGGCCTGCAGACATTACCACACTGCCAAACGGCCTGCAGACATTTCCACACTGCCAAACGGCCTGCAGACATTACCACACTGCCAAACGGCCTGCAGACATTACCACACTGCCAAACGGCCTGCAGACATTACCACACTGCCAAACGGCCTGCAGACATTTCCACACTGCCAAACGGCCTGCAGACATTTCCACACTGCCAAACGGCCTGCAGACATTTCCACACTGCCAAACGGCCTGCAGACATTTCCACACTGCCAAACGGCCTGCAGACATTTCCACACTGCCAAACGGCCTGCAGACATTTCCACACTGCCAAACGGCCTGCAGACATTTCCACACTGCCAAACGGCCTGCAGACATTTCCACACTGCCAAACGGCCTGCAGACATTTCCACACTGCCAAACGGCCTGCAGACATTTCCACACTGCCAAACGGCCTGCAGACATTTCCACACTGCCAAACGGCCTGCAGACATTTCCACACTGCCAAACGGCCTGCAGACATTTCCACACTGCCAAACGGCCTGCAGACATTTCCACACTGCCAAACGGCCTGCAGACACTTCCACACTGCCAAACGGCCTGCAGACATTTCCACACTGCCAAACGGCCTGCAGACATTTCCACACTGCCAAACGGCCTGCAGACATTTCCACACTGCCAAACGGCCTGCAGACATTTCCACACTGCCAAACGGCCTGCAGACATTACCACACTGCCAAACGGCCTGCAGACATTACCACACTGCCAAACGGCCTGCAGACATTACCACACTGCCAAACGGCCTGCAGACATTACGACACTGCCAAACGGCCTGCAGACATTACCACACTGCCAAACGGCCTGCAGACATTACCACACTGCCAAACGGCCTGCAGACATTACCACACTGCCAAACGGCCTGCAGACATTACCACACTGCCAAACGGCCTGCAGACATTACCACACTGCCAAACGGCCTGCAGACATTACCACACTGCCAAACGGCCTGCAGACATTACCACACTGCCAAATGCCCAGCAGACATTACCACACTGCCAAACGGCCTGCAGACATTTCAATCAAAACAATAGAAGGAGATGGGGCACAGCTGCTAAAATACCCTTTATTGTGGCTGGGTAGACAGAAAAGGCTTAGAGCAGTGAGGGGGGGGGGGGAATGGGGGAAGGACAAGTCTGACAGCTGTTTCGCAGGGACTAGCCCTGCTTCAGAGGTCTCTGATGAAGCAGGGCTAGTCCCTGCGAAACCGCTGTCAGACTTGTCCTTCCCCTATCCCCCCACTGCTGTAAGCTTTTTTTGTGTCTACCCAGCCACAATAAAGGGTATTTTAGCAGCTGTGCCCATCTCCTATTCTTTTGATTGAAATCGTGGACTACCTTTGGAGCACGCTGCAGGTAAGCCGAGTGTGGCAGCATCCACCCCTGCTGCATTTTGTGCAAGTGCTTTCTCCTTTCCATTTTTGTATGGCCTGTAGACATTACCAGGTGACCTGCAGTCATAGCTAACAGTAGGCAGACAGCAATGACCTGCAGACATTACCAGCCATGACCTGCAGCCCGCAATAACCTGCAGACATTAGCCAAATGACCTGCAGACATTGTCAACGGTAGGCAGAGAACGGTGACCGGCAAACATTAGCCAGGTGACCGGCAGACATTAGCCAGGTGACCTGCAAGCATAGTCAATGGTAGGCAGACAGCAACTCCTTGCAGACATTACCAACCATGACCTGTAGATTTTACATGAATGACCTGCAGGCAGTAAGCGATGACCAGCAGACGTTACCCACATTGCCAAATGACCTGCAGGCATTGCCAAATGACCTGCATATAGCAATGACCTGCAGGCATAGCCAATGGTAGGCAGACAGAAATGACCTGCAGACATTACCAGCAACAACCGGCAGACAGCAATAGCCTGCAGGTGTTGCCAAATGACCTGTAAGCATTACCAAACGACCTGCAAGCATGGCCAAATGACCTGTGGGCATAGCCAATGGTAGGCAGACAGCATTGACCTGCAGAAGTTACCAGCAATGAGCAGCAAACAGCAATGACCTGCAGACACTGCCAAATAACCTGCAGGTATTACCAATAGCAGGCAGGCAGCAATGACCTGGAGACATTTCCAGCTATGACTGGCAGACAGCAATGACCTGCAGGCATGGCCAGGTGACCTGCAGGCATGGCCAAATGACCTGCAGGCATGGCCAAATGACCTGCAGGCATGGCCAAATGACCTGCAGGCATGGCCAAATGACCTGCAGGCATGGCCAAATGACCTGCAGGCATGGCCAAATGACCTGCAGGCATGGCCAAATGACCTGCAGGCATGGCCAAATGACCTGCAGGCATGGCCAAATGACCTGCAGGCATGGCCAAATGACCTGCAGGCATGGCCAAATGACCTGCAGGCATGGCCAAATGACCTGCAGGCATGGCCAAATGACCTGCAGGCATGGCCAAATGACCTGCAGGCATGGCCAAATGACCTGCAGGCATGGCCAAATGACCTGCAGGCATGGCCAAATGACCTGCAGGCATGGCCAAATGACCTGCAGGCATGGCCAAATGACCTGCAGGCATGGCCAAATGACCTGCAGGCATGGCCAAATGACCTGCAGACAGCAATGTCCTGCAAGCAAGCATAATCAATGGTAGGCAGAACGCAATGACCTGCAGACACTGCCAGCTGACCAGCAGACATGATCAAATGACCTGCACACACTACCAGCGATGACCGGCAGACATTACCACATTGCCAAATGACCTCCAGGCATGGCCAGGTGACCTGCAGACAGCAATGACCTGCAGGCATAGTCAATGGCAGGCAAGCAGCAATGACCTGCAGACAACACCAGAAATTACCTGCAGACATTATCTGCAGACATTATCAATGGCAGGTAGACAGCGATGGCCTGCAGACATTACCGAAATGCCAGGTGACCTGCAGGCTTAGCCAATGGTAGGCAGACAGCAATGACCTGCAGATATTACCAGCAATAACCTGCAGCCCGCAATAGCCTGCAGGCATTGTCAATGGTAGGCAGACCGCAGATGACCGGCAGACCGCAGATGACCGGCAGACCGCAGATGACCGGCAGACATTACCAGCAATACTATGCAGGTGTTGCCAAATGACCTACAGACATTAAGAAGGGCAGGCAGACAGCGATAGCCTGCAGACATTACCAGAGATGACCTGGTAGACCTGCAGACATTAAAAAAGATAACTTGGTAGACCTGCAAACATTACCAACAGCAGGCAGGCAGACAGCAATGACTTCAAGTAAAATTTCAAGCCACTAGCACACAGCATCAACCTACAGATATTTCCAGTGCCAAGTAGTAACAATGGTGCTTCCCCAACACCATTATGAACCTCCCCTAGGGAGAAGTTTATTTTTTTAAATTCAAAAGAGCACTAAATGACAGGCAGCTACCAAAGGAAAACTATACCATTCGTCAATCATCCCAAAATTGCACTCCGTTACCGCCGTGCACCCGATCAAGCAAGTCGTCCCAACATCTTGCAGCATGTGTGATCGACTTATGCGATTAATTTCGTCCCGAAACTGTTTGCATTGTCGGTCAGGCATGCACTTAGCACCGATTTTCCTCCGATTCAATTATAATCGAATTGGATGGTCGATTGGTCACCAAGTCGCCTGATGTATGGCTACCTTAACAGGACAAGCAGATAATACTAAAATACAAATGACAGGCAGACAGCAATGACCTGCATGCATTGCCACATGACTTGCAGATAGCAATGACTAAAAAATTTCAAGAGACAACCAGACAGCAACGACCTACAAATCTTTCCAGTGGCAAAAAGACACAAGCAGACCAATGACACGTAAATAGCAACGTGCAAAAACTGCCAATGGCAAGCGGATAGCAATGACAACTGTTAAAGGATACCCTAGCCCAGGGGTCTCAATTTACCTGGGGGCCGCAGGAGGCAAAGTCAGGATGAGGCTGGGCCGCTTAAGGGATTTCACAAAAAAAGTCCTCAAATGTCATTAACAGTCTTAATTATTTCTTCTGAACATGAAGTGTCCTACCTTATAGTTTGCTTCAGTGCTCCCATTACAAGTAATCCGCCGTGTCCCCGCCACAAAACGAGGCCTGCAGAGCCTCCAAATCGCCCTGGGGGAAATCCGCCGGCATTTCCTGGAAGGGGCAGAGCTTTCAGCTTCAGCTCTGCCCCTCCTGACGTCAATCACTGCGGATTGCCGCCTCTGCCCGCCCCTCTCACTCTTCCTTCACAGAGGAGAGGTGGTGATCCGTGCGGCGATTGACGTCAGGAGGGGCAGAGCTACAGCTGGAAGCTCTGCCCCTCAGCGCAGTCGTGGATGTTTGCCCGGGGGATTTGGGGGCTCTGCAGCCCTCGTTTAGCAGCAGGGATGCGGCGGATTACTTGGGAGCACTAAAGCGAACTATAAGGTAAAATAGTTCGCTTTCGTGTCTCTTTTGCTTTTGCCGGCGCGAGCCACAAAATATTGTACCGAGGGCCGCGAGTTTGAGACCCCTGCCCTAGCCCATACAAAAAAATTTAAAAATGGGGGGGCAGGCATGAGTAGGAGGCTCTCATGCCCCTCCGCTCTCTTCCATCTCCCTCCGTTATGGTGTAATGTCCCACCGTAGATACTTCCAGGTCAGTGACCATTGCGCAGGAGCTGCCTGGTGAAACGCATCCTCGATCACGTGGCCAGGAGCGCTCTGCGCATGCACACTATGAAGTAGTTCCGTAGTGCACATGCACAGAGCACTCCCAGGCATGCAATCAAGGACCTGCGTTGTTGGGCAGCACTTGCTCAGTGTACCCTTCCAACCCAGAAGTAGCTTCAGGTGACATTACTCCATAATGGAGGGGAAGGAGGAGGGGAAGGAGGAGAACAGGGGAGCGGTGGGCATAAGGAGAGCTACCTACACATGCCTGCTCCCCAGTTTTTATATTTTGATATGGGCTAAAGTATCCTTTAAAAAGCAAATACTGGCAATCAACAAATGGCAATGGAATTCAGGTGCTACCAAATACAAGCATTTATCAGCAATAGCCATCTTGTCAAGACAGAAAAGCAGCATAGCTATGAAGCCATTACACTAAAATGTACATGTTAAACTACTAACAGCAGCTTAAAGAGAACCCGAGGTGGTTGTTGGGAAGGGGGGGGGCAGATGGGACACAGAGACATGTTCTCTGCTTCATGACAGGTCTGTCCCCCAACTGCCACCATGCTATAGCTGGATCTTCTAGAGTGTCCCCATTCCTCTCCTGGTCCCCTCATTCCAACCCAGGCTCCCCCTCCATTACAATCTCCTGCAGCGGGAGGCTTCAAAAGTCTTTGGGAGCCCGAGTGTTCCCAAAAACAAGCGGCTGTGCTTACGCATCCACAGTATAAAGTGACCGGTCCAGCACTTGGGCTCCAGAAGACTTCTGAAGTCAACCGCAGTGGCAAAGAGCAGTCTCCGACATCAGTCAGAGACTGCTAACGAGGGAGCCAGCGGTGGAACGAGGGGAACAGGAGGGGAACAGGAAGGCTCTATAGCAGCCAGAGCCTTCCCTCTCCTTAAGTATCTTTAAATTTTTGCTTCTGGCTCCTTTTAAAGAGAGTCTGAAGCCTTTCAAAATACTTTTTATGCTGCAGGCTTCTTCAGCATTATAAGCCAAGCTGATTCACTGCAGAGATGCAGCAGAACAAGGTCTTAATATCCCAGAAATCCCTGGGG
Organism: Hyperolius riggenbachi; assembly: GCF_040937935.1. Taxonomy (NCBI): domain Eukaryota; kingdom Metazoa; phylum Chordata; class Amphibia; order Anura; family Hyperoliidae; genus Hyperolius; species Hyperolius riggenbachi. Next base: position 228,548,026 of record NC_090651.1, on the reverse strand, counting down.
AAGATTTGGGGCTCCTTCCTGGTAGAGGCAGAGCTTAGGGCAGTAGCTCTGCCTCTACTCGCGTCAATCTGCGCAGATCTCCGCCTCCTCCCACCCCTCAGTCTTCGTTCACTGAGAGGGGCAGGGAGAGGCAGCGATCAGCGCAGATTAATTGGACTGGAGGCAGAGCTACAATGCAAAGCTCTGCCTCCTCTGGGCAGCAAAATCTACGACCTGGAAAGTTGTGGAATTTTGCCCTGGGATTTGGGGGTATAAAGCCCTCATTGTGCTGCGTCCCTGCGGTGAATCAGCTTGGCTCATAATACTGAAGAAGCCTGCAGCATAAAGAGGTTTTTTGAAAGGCTTCAGACTAAGCAATAGCAGTTTCCTGGTTATCTTGTTGATCTTCTGCCTCTAATACTTTTAACCATTGACCCTGAACAAGCATGCAGCAGATCAAGTGTTTCACATTTTCAGATTTGATAAAATTATCTGCATGATTGTTTCTGGTGCTATTCAGACACTAATGCAGCCAAATAGGTCAGCAGGGTTGCAGGACAACTGGTATGTCAAAAAAAAACAAAAAACAATATGGCAGCCCCCATAGTCTTCTCACTTCAGTTGTACTATAACCTCATCCAACACAGTTACACACGCCCCCACTTCACTCCAAAAGCCCCAGTGACACCTCAGTGATTACCTGCACACTCATTACTCCACATAAATACAGACAGCATTAAAGGACTTCCGTTACAAAAATCAAAATCTATTTTTTACTCACCTGGAGCTTTTTCCAGCTCCGAGCAGCAGTTCAGCCCCAGTCCTCTTCGTGTCCCCGCTGGCCATCCACAATGATGGCGACCCGCCAGCGAAGTCGGCTCTTCTGAGTGCACAACTACTGAGTGCCTGTGCATCCATGTCATCTTGTGCATAGTGCGCTTGTACAGTAGTTGTGCAGGAGTGCCCACGCAGGCACTGAAGAGCCAACCATGCCGGCAGGTCAGCATCATTGTGGACGGCCGAAGAGGACAAGGGCTATGGACTGAAATGCTGCTCGGGGCTGGAAGAGGCCCTAGGTGAGTAAAAAATAGATTTTGATCGTAGAATCGGAAGGCAGGCAACAGATCAGAGATCTGTTGCCTGCCCATATACCGCAGAACAATTAACGATCGATAATATGAAATCTTAGTTATTGGCCTTGTGACACTGCATCTGCCCCCCTATTTTTATTGTGCCCGCCTGCCCATGCATTAAAATACTATCTGTCCACTGTTGCCTGCTGCAGCGCGCATCCATATTCCGTACTGGCACCCCATGTGGCTGCAAGCATATGGGGGCAATGTGTGACATCACACACGCACCACGCGCTATACACCGGCAGCGAGTAGGGATGTGAATGCAAAAGACTGATGGGCACTGCAGCCAGCAATAGTGGACAGGTGAAGTATTTTAAGGCATGGGTGGGAACAGCGCCAGGGATTCAAATGCGTTTGATGCTTACCCCGACATTGCATACCATTACCACCGTGCACCCATTCAACCACAACAGCCAAAGATTCAACAGCATGTCCAATCCATACAGTCAGGGCCGGATTTGTACTTTTCACTGCCCTAGACCAGCAGTCAATGAACTGCCCCCCTCCTTCCCCCAGCACACAATATCATATTACCAATTGTTAGCTCCACTGAAGACAGTCAGTGACAGGTCTAAAGGGCTGCAGAAGATGTCAGTGCTATATAAACACCTGATAATAATATGGTAGGACATTATGCTGGGCATACATGGTTAGATACTTACCAATCGAGCCGCTGATGGCTCGATTGATAAGATCCAACCTGTCCGATACCCCGCCGGATCGATACTGCGCTCGATACCGGCGGGGAGAACATTGGAAAGAAAGGAGCAGCTGATTAGCAGCGCCCGCGGGGATCGATCCACGCGGACGAGCCGGCATCAAGCCGCTGGCTCGATACCGGCGCATAATCTAACCATGTATGCCCAGCATTAGGCTATGACTATGGTAGGATTAGATTGTGAGCTCCTCTGAGGGCAGTCAGTGACATGACTATGTACTATGTAAGGACATTAGACTATGGTAGGGATAGATTGTGAGCTCCCATGTAGACAGTCAATATGAAAAAGGGAGAGAATGGAAGTTAGGAAAAGAGCACAAGATAGTAGATTAAAAGACTGAGGGAGAGAGGGAACAAGATGGGGAAAAGGGTAGCTAAAAAAGGACAGAAATCGAACAGGAGAATGTGATGGGAAGAAAAAAGTGGAGGAGGAAAGGAGACTTTACACATGTGGAGAGACTAAATCAGGCAGGGTAGGCTTAAAAACATTGCAACAGACAAATCAGATTATCTCCGTTAAGGTGGCCACACACCATACAATTTTTTAAATATCTGTTCAATTTAAAAATTGCAATCAATTTTTCTGTCCGATTGTAACATTTCAAAAATATGACCAATGTACCACACACCTATGTTCAATATTTTCCTCAATTATGATAAAAGTGATTGGAAACTCAGAGAAAATTGCTATGGTGTGTATATTAATAAATTAACAATCCAACACACACCATACAATCTTTAGTAGAAATTGAAGAGAACTATCTGGCATTCCGGATCGATTTAAATTAAAAAAAAAAAAAAAAAGAGAAAAAAAAGAGGGAAATCCGATCGGATTTTTCAAATGAAAAAAAAAAGCTTTCGATTTTTGAGAGAAACGATCATTTTTATCGAATTACTGTAAAATCAGAAGATTTTATTGTCCCGTGTGTGGCCACCTTTATAGCTACCTAATATGACCCGAAAGGACTTTATCTGTTTCCTTGTTTTCACAATCTGTGCTATATATACCCAATGGGGAGAACTTCAGCCAGGTGTTGTGTCTGATTACACTGCCTGTTAATTTGCGCTGCCCCACATGCGCAGGAGACTGTGCGGCCACTGTTCCCATTTCATTATGCCGCTGGTGGTAAAATACTAAATATCTCCGCTTCTCCCTATGCCAAATTGTAGCCCCCAAGCCCCACTTGTTCCAGAGATAGGTTTCTCTAATCTATCTCCTTAACCAGCGGGGCTCAGGGGCTACAATTCGGCATAGAGGTCGTTCGAGGGGTCTCCTCCCTACCCCGAAAATTTGAGGGGTGTAGGATGTAAGGAAGCGGAGATATTTAGTATTTTACCACCAGCAGCATAATTAACTTCACACTGAGCATGCGTGCTACTCAGTGTGGAAGGGATCCGGGCAGCGCAATCAGACATTACACCGGCAGCATATGAGTTGCCTGGCTGTCTGTTGTAACTTGCTACTTCTCGCTGGCTGCTTCTCTACATGATCACAAGCCACACGATGCCCAGCCAGTGTAATTAGCAGTACACTACTGCTGGCCAAGTCCCTCCCCCGAGCCGCGCTATTGGATGCTCGGAGATCGTGAGACTGCACACAATCAAACCTTGTCATCAGTGATAAGAAGAGGAGGGAGCAGCTGAATGCTCTTCCAGCAAATGCGGGAGACAATCGCCCGCCCGTCAGCCCGCTACTACTAGTACTAAATAAACACAATAAAAATACAAACCCGCAAACGGACCGGCAGCCCGCTCTGCCCAGCAATCACATTCATTATGGCCGGCCGTGGTCGGCGTAACACTAACCTTTTTATTGAAGCAGCTGATCAATTTGGCGCGTTTTTTTTTTTACTTTTACACAATCACGTGACCGAAGTCACCGAACAGGCAAACTTTTAAAATGTTTAAAATTACCTTTGAAGCTAGATAACTAAATGTATCTCGGCTCATAAGCCGAGTTTTAGTATGAAAATTGTGAAAAAAAAAATCTGAAATTCAAAGTAACAAAAAAAAAAAAGTATGCTAGACCTTCACCATGCCGCGCCCACTGAGCTTTAGCCAATCCCTGGCCACGCTCAGTGATCCAGTAGTAATGGCAAGCTGTGTGTGTGCTGCGTGATCTCTGGCTGTCTGTGTAACATTATAGCACGGAGAAGCTGCAGGATATGCTATGCACAAAATCTCGTGTGAAGAAACTGACCTGTTGTAAATATAGCAGACCTGCTCTGCTATATAGCAACCTCCTCTGCAGGACATCACAAGAAGTCACATCCACATTTTAACCAGGACAGGGCTTGTTCACACTGCAGAGATTTCGTCTTTTTTTCGTCCGCCTGTGGTTTTTAACACCCCCCCCCCCAATTTATGTCTATAAGAAGGTTTATAGGAACGTGGGTCCTTCGCGGTGTGGGCAGGAAAGCAGTGCGTGTTCCATTTTCGGGGGAATTCCGAGTCAATGGAAAGTATAGGAAAATCGGTGAACACGTACAAACACGATTGCGCTCGCATTTTTAAGAATAAATACGTATTCTTTGCCAGGTCAAAGAGTTCACTTCCTGATTTGCGTCAGGGAGTGCATTACAAAACCGCTCGGAAAAAAAAACGCTTAGAAAACCGTTAAGCACAAACACGAATCACCCACCCAAGTGCCGAGAATCGGGGAAAAAAAAGCTTTTCTAAGCGTTTTTGCAGAGCGATTCGTTTTTTTGTCAGTCAGTCAAGAAGTGAACTCTCACCCAGAAATGAATAAATACAATAGGCTTGATTCACAAAACGGTGCTAACTGTTAGCACGCTGTGAAAAGTGCTTTGTGCAATATTTTGCGTGATAATTATTGCGCATAAAAATTTGCATTCGTGCAAATGTTAACACGTGAAAAATTTGTGTTAACACGCGAATGTGATTTTTTTGCCAGCAGAAATAGTCTTTTCACGCGTAAACGTGCGAAAACCTGTGCTAACAGTTAGCACTGTTTTGTGACTGAAGCCCAATGTATTTATTCATCAAAAGCGCTGGGGAAAACGCTATACAAAGCATTTTTTCAAGCGCCTTGCGATTTCCCTATACCTTCCATTGAGCAAAAATGCTCAGAAAATGGTACAGGCAGCAGTTTGCTGAGCGCTTAGATGTGAACTCTCTCATAGGTAATCATTGCACAAGCGCTTTTAGGACGATTTTGAAAATCACCGGCGCTTAAAAAAAAACAACGAAAACGCTTTAAGTGTGAACAAGCCTAAAGGGAATGTTAAAGAATACCCGAGGCAAAGTCATTTGTACAAACAGAGGGAGCTGGCATGTATGGGCAGCACTGCCTGCCACTCCCCTCTTCTCCTCCATCCCGCTTTCACACCCTCATAAATGCTACTGCATAAGCACTGTACGGGGCACTTATGAGGTAGCGGTGGAGAGCAGTGGGCATGAGGACTGCTGCTCATACATGTCTGTTCCCTCCATTTGTACAAATGACTGCGCCTTGGGTATCCTTAAAGTGAAAATTTAAATGCCCAATTACTCAGCTGGAGCTTCTTCCAAGAGCTCCCTGAAGTCTTCCTGGTCTCCCGCTGTTATTCTGTGCTGCTCCAGTGTCCCCCTCTGTATGCTGCAAAACTGCAAGTTGCTGGCCACTGCACATGAACGGCACAGTAGTTATCCTTATGAGGAAGTGTGTGGACCAGGCGAACTTCAGGGGCCGGAACAAGCCCCAGGTAAGTAACTGGACACTAAAATTTGCACTTTAAATTCCGTTTAAGGCTACATTCCCAGTGGCCATTGCGTTCCCTGTAGGAACGCAACTGATCAGGAAAGTGGCACCGAACATTATCCACGCATTGGGCTTGATTCACAAAGCCCTGATAACTCTTATCATGGTCGCGCTAGCATTTTGTGTGCGCTATAACACGCGTAACTTTTTTGCGCGCAATGGTGAATTTTCACGCACAAAAAGTCGCGTTTTGCGCAAAAACGCAGCCGTTTTCGTACGAGAATTCATGATAGCGTGTGAAAACAGTTATGCGCGTTATAGCACGGCAAAACGCTAGCGCGACTGATAAGCGTTATGACGGCTTTGTGAATCAAGCCCATTGTGTCGGATACAGTGAAGCACACAATGAAAAGTGTGCTTCACTTTTACTGTTAACACATGTGCTACATCACAATGCTCCCACCTCGCTGTGTGTGTTCCTATATGTGATGCATTTCAGTTCGGCAAGCCACTTTACACGGCAGCCGTCGTGCCACACCGAAAAAGCGCCAACGGTAGATACTTACCTCAGTGAAGAGCCTCTGGATAATGAAGAGTTTTCCACCTTCCTCCCAAGCACGCCGTTACAGCACTGGGACCTTCTGAACTTATTCAACAAGGGCTTTTTGTATGGCTTTGCACTGCGCAGGCATACTGATGGCCTGCACAGTAGCATGGAGCTGCTCTTCAGTGTGCCTGTGGAATGTCGTCGTGCTTGTTCATAGACGGGGACTTTCAGAGGGTCCCAGATTGTGGTCTCAAGGAGGACATGGGAAGCCTGAGGTAAGTATATAACTTTTTCCCCGAGGACCCTTTCACACTGGCGCGGTGTTGTGCGTCAAATTGACACTGCTACCGCGGCCTAATGAAAGTCTATGGGGAAGTTCATGCTTCCCACGTTGTCGTACGCTGTACCGGAGGTCCCCAATTTACCGCTAACACAAAATGTTACCGCGTGGCTTCTGCTTCAATCTGCGTCAGCCCGGAAGTCATGTTAGTCTATGCGACCCAGGCTTCTTTAAAGAAGTTGACGTTGTGGCGCTTCTGTGCACTTCCACATACTCGAGCAGGAAGTGACCATAAGCGCACGTCACTTCCTGCTTGGCCGAATGCCAGACAGGGAACACCGTGTACTAACGTGGTGTTCCCGTGTAACATAAATGTGTAATGGGTGCGGGGGAGAAAAGTAGCCGGACAGCTATTTCACTTGGTGCTTCTTCTGAGGCTAATAGCTGCTATGTGATTTCTTGCATGATTTCCACAATTGTGTAATGTATGGCACTTTACGAATAAACAATGGACCCAGCAGTGCCGGCCTCGGCCACCATCTTTTCTACTGAAACATACTGCTTAAAGTGGACCAGAACTTCCCCTCTGCTCTAAAAGATAAGCAACAGAATAATAACCTTTAAAGAAAAAACATCTTTGTTACAGCTGATACCAATCCTGCAATAAATCTGCAGTGTGTCTACTGCCTTCTTTCATGGAAGCAGACATAGGTTTAATATCCCGTGTTTACACATTAGCTGCTCTGCCGTGGCAGCCAGCTGACACAGCTGAGCTATCAAATTACACTTGTGATTCATCACAGATGAGGGGGAATTAGACAGGCTAAACTCGCTAAATACATGCAAGGTGCATCTCTCTCTCTTTCCTTCTGTCCTGTGCAGGAGCTCAGGTCCACTTTAATAGAACTACCCAATTCTTCTAACATTTGGGCACACAAATGCTTCCTAATACTTAAGGAGAAGGGGACCATATTACCACCAAAAGGTGACCATTAACGATACAATCCTACGGCCAATCTATAATTTCTGATTGTCAAGGTAATCATAAACAATAGGTTGTGCCCATTAATGTCCGAATCCCTGTTAACGTGAATTGGGTAATGGGAATTCGGCTTGTTAAAAGAGGGAGTGTTCCAGAGAGTGAGGGCAGCTATAGAGAAGTCCTGCAATCATATGTGGGAGTTCGAGATATGCGGGGCGTCCAGGTGAAGGTCCTTGGAGGAGTGGAGAAGGCAGCCATTGAGATGTGACCCCAGATGCTGACTAAATCGTTGTTGTGCTGCTGTAGTCCCCATAGCATTGCACCTCATACTAGTCCCTCTGCCTCCATCTCAATAGAACAGAACAGGCTGCTTCCCAGCAAGCAGAGCACAATGTTTGTGCATTAATCATTCATGTGAGCATTGCAAGTGTGTGGGCAGCTTGATATTGCTTCCATTAGAATGTCACCATCCTTCTGCATTGATTTTGCTGTTCAATTCTTTGCAGGTTCAAGCACTGTGATCAAATCTGCTGGTAATCTATTGCCTTTAAATATGTTATCGATCAACTTTCAACGATTTTGACTAAAATTGATCAGCAGTATTGATTGAGTAGGATGTAAAATACACTTCTGTGGATCACACGCAGAGCAGGAGTGGCAGTTGATTGATTTGGTTCCCACTGAAATCGATGTGTTGTGTGGGGAAGTAATCGATCACAATTAGACCATATTGGAGGATGATTGGTCGGATAAGCACATCAGCTCATAATTGAACCGTGTACGGCTAGCTCTACACCAACCTCCATAGTTAGCAGTGCAGGGAGGGGAGTGGTTGGAAAAATTTACAGCAGAATTTTGAATTTTTTTGCCCAGGCAGGGCAAAAAGACCATTTTAACCAAATGGCAGCAAATTTACAGACAGTATCATCCCTGGCTCTGGGCTGAGAACTTGCACTTCAACTCCTTTTTCCTTTAAGTGAGTTAGATACTTACCTATGAAGAGGGCAGGCTCTGGATCCCATAGAGCTTTCCTGGTTCCCTCTCCATGCGCTCGGTCCACTGCTGTCCTCCGCTGAAGTTATTCACCAGCTGGTCAAATAAACCTTCAGGAACACTCGTAAAGGCTTTGGAAATACTCTTGCTACCCAGTACTTCTGAAGATGCGTGGATCTGTACTGTACGTGCAAGAGTCCGGGCTCAAGCATGCACAGTACAGATGCACCTATCTTCAGAAGTACTCAGGGACACGAGTACTTATGAAGCCTCCACAAGAAGTACTGAAGACACAGTCGGGCATGAATTTTGAATGGGGAATGGCACTGGAACAACAGGACAGAGAGAGGACCAGGAAGGTTCTATAGGTTGCAGAGCTGCCCTCTTCTTAGGTAAGCAAGCATTGTTTTCAGCATTCTCTGTGGAACTGAACCAGACGGGTTAGCCATGTCTCCCCATGTGTATTTATGACTCCATTGCCAGTTCACTAGCTGTTCTTCCTTGGACCACCTTTGGTAGGTACTAGCCATGTCATACTGTGAACACTCCTGAAGACCTTCCACGTTTTTTGTTAGATATTCTGAGCCAGTTGTCAAGTCATTACAGTTTGGCTCTTGTCAAAGTTGTTACACCTGCCCATGTTTCCTTCTTACCACACCATGTTGAAAAAGTAACTGTTCACTTGCTGCCTAATATATATTAGCCCTTGTAGGTGCCATTGTATGAAGATAGTCAATGCTATTCAAGTCACCTGTTAGTAGTCTTAAGGGCCATGGGCGTCCACAGAAAATTTTCCAGGGGGGAGGGGGGCAAGAAAAGATGAAGATGCACCATGCGCGCCGCAGCAAAAAAAATGGGTGTGGCCATGGATCAGAATGTGGGTGTGGTCATGGGTGGAGCCAAATTTACATGAATTTAGCAATGGTGGGACATTAGACTAGGGCTATAGTAGGGGTTAGATTGTGAGCTTCTCCGAGGACGGTCAGACATGACTATGTACTCAGTAAAGTGCTGCAGAAGATGCCAGTGCTATATAAACAAATAATAATATGGTAGGGCATTAGACTAGGACTATGGTAGGATTAGATTGTGAGCTGCTCTGAGGACAGTCAGAGACATGACTATGTACTCTGTAAAGTTCTGCAGAAGATGTCAATGCTGTATAAATACTGTACATTAAATTTTTGAGATAAGGTAATGGAGGGGTGTGACCTGACTGAGTACAAACCAATCAAATTTCAAAAAGTAGAAAATATTTATTTATAAATTACACACAAAAATATTAAAACATGAATAACACTACTCCCACCTATTAGACACCCGCCCCTACGTCCACCCCCTCCCCCAAGAACCCCCCGGCCCTAACAGTACCAGCTAGATCAAAAAACTCATGTGCACATGAAAAAAATAGACCTGCGCAGTATCCCCCTGTGCTAACTACCACAGAGGAAATGACCAATCACACTTTTAGCTAAAGGATCTGCAGATCGAATCACAGAATCTCACTGTGAATTCAATGAAAAGTAGATGTAGGTGTACTGGTCAATGAGTCAAATGTTCAAAAAGCAGATTGTGCAATCTCAAAGAATGAGCCCTGAGCCTATGCCAACCAGCAAACCTGCACAACAATGTCTCTGTGTGTCTGGCGCACTCCAGCAGCTTAAGATGACAGAGTCCAGAAATGAGCCATGATATAAATCAGCATCTCAGTGTACCAGTTCACAGCCAGGGTTTGAGCCCAATTGACAGGCATAGCATCCTCCCACATAAGGGGCACATTGCATGTAGTACAGCTAAGTAAGCATGAGGAAGGCACATAAAGCGAAAATTTGTTGCAGCAGCAAAGCATGTATGACAGCAGTTCATATAGGCAACATGCATGTGTCAGGCGTGCGGACAGACTGTGCTGAATCGGCAGTAAGCAGTATCAACGCCCAGGGGCTCTTACTGTATCCAAGATGTCAAGGTAGCTGGAGGTTTGCAGGTGCCATGGTTGCTGGAGGCTTGCGTATAAGGAGTTGGCTCATCTGTGGATCCAAGAAGGAGCGGCACTGCTATGCGAAGGAGAGCCAAGGATCCATGAGGGCAATGGGGAGGAAGAGGAGAGGCATGCCAATGGCGGAGGACGGCGTCCACAATCGATTTCGCCGGCTCTTCCGGCTTCTTCAGGAGGCGTGTCCCTCTGCTCGTGACTCTGCGGCTAAGTACAGGCCGACGACCAATCCGGCCCAAGATGCGACGCCCCCCGCCCCAGGGCCAATGCGAGCGGGGGGCGGGCAGACACGACGGGCGCGCCCGATAGCGCGCACGAAGCGTCCGCCAAGCCCCGCCCACCCGCACGCAGGCCCCGGGGAGGGGGCGGGAGACACCACAGGACAGCCGGATCAGACGGGGGCAGCACAGCAGCGGCAGAAATACAACTCCTATCAGACTATAAATGGAGCATACGCCCCTAATGGTGAAAACCATCAATTAAACATGATGGAAACTTATCAATCAAAAAACAATAAACAATAATCACGTCAGTCATATTACATATTGCAATGGATAGTAGATGTAACCTCGCAAATTACTCAGAATTTGAACCATCATATATGGCAACAGATGCATCAAAAGGTGCAACTGTACCTAGATGGAAGCCATATATATGGCAATAATCTATATATTATATCAAAAAATCATATGATATCGCGAGGTGGGTAGATGAGATGCCCCAGCAGGAAGCCCACAGCCCTCCACCAAACGGTAGCGCAACGCAGACACAGAGAGGGAGAGCAGCACAGCAACCCATCACTGAAGTGGAAGGAAAGGGACATAACTAGTATTTTCATTGAGACCTGGTGATCTAGTCGCCTCTAAATCAAAAATCCAGCGTGCCTCGCGCTGTAGCAATAAACGGTCCATATTACCCCCTCTTGCCGCTCTGTGAATCCTATCCAAGCCGACAAATCGCAATTGCTGAAAATTACCACCGTGAGCGAATTTAAAATGTTTCGCCACGGGGGTAAGATTATCAAGATTAGTACTTTTAACCCTCCTGGCGGTTTGCAAAAAAATCGCCAGGGGGCAGCAAATCTTTTTTTTTAAATTTTTTTTTTTTTTTTCATGTAGCGAGACAAAGTCTCGCTACATGATAGCCGCTGCTCAGCGGCATCCCCCCAGCCCCTCCGATCGCCGCCGGCGATCGGAGATCCGGAGATCCCGTTCAAAGAACGGGATCTCCCGGAGGGCTTCCCCCGTCGCCATGGCGACGGGGCGGGATGACGTCACCGACGTCGTGACGTCAAAGGGGATTCCGATCCACCCCATAGAGCTGCCTGGCACTGATTGGCCAGGCAGCGCACGGGGTCTGGGGGGGGGGCGGCTGCGGCGCGACGGATAGCGGCGAATCGGCGGGTAGCGGCGGCGATCGGGCACTGCACGCAGCTAGCAAAGTGCTAGCTGCGTGCAGCAAAAAAAAAATTATGCAAATCGGCCCAGCGGGGCCTGAGCAGTGCCTTCCGGCGGCTTACCCCGAGCTCAGCTCGGGCTTACCGCCAGGAAGGTTAATACTTGTGATGTGTTGTGAAATACGCGATCGAAATTCGTTCTTGGTCTTGCCCACATAAAAAGCCCCACAAGGGCAGGTCAACAAATAGACCACAAGAGAGGTACTACAATTAACATAATGCGGGAAATGCCATTCACGACCATCAGGTAGGCAGATTGATCTGCCCACCTGGATATACCGACATACTGAACACCCACCACAAGTATAAGTACCCATTGCCTTACAATGTTTAGTGCCGGCTTGGGGATCCACAAAGTGGCTGTTCACCAGAAAATCTCGCAGAGATGGGGCTCTCCGGAATGATAAAAGAGGGGTACTGGTAACAATCGTGCTAAGTTTAGTGTCATTAACAAGAATGTGCCAATGTTTACCCAAAATCTTGGAAATCTCATGGTGTTGCGCCGAGAATTTCGTGCAAAATCTCAAGAACTCAGTTTTGTCCCGAACTGTGTGTTTATCTGCCTCCAATAATGCTGTTCTATTACTGGCCTCAGCTTTTTTATATGCTTTTCTAAGAATTTTGTCTTTATAACCTCTTTGTCTGAATCTGGACCTCAGCCGTATGGCCTCGTCTCGAAAAGTGGCGTCCTCGGAACAATTACGCCGGACCCGCAAATATTGGCCCATAGGGATTCCTTTAATAGTATGGCTAGGATGGAAGCTTTCAGCTCTCAACAGTGCATTTGTTGCAGTCTCCTTCCTATAGAGGCGCGTCGAGACGAGGCCATCGGCCGAGACCGAGATCATAAGGTCCAGAAATGGGACCTCGATAGGGCTCATATGCATGGTAAATCTAAGATTCCATGCGTTTTTGTTAATGGTCTTAACAAACTCAGACAGAAGTTCCACTCCGCCTGTCCAAAAAATCAAAATGTCGTCGATGTACCTGTGCCAGGCCAAAGCGTGGCACAGGTAAATCGACAGATCCTCATCAGAGAATAATTCCCGTTCCCACGCCCCCAGGTACAGGTTGGCATACGAAGGAGCACAAGTGGTGCCCATTGCCGCTCCCTGCACCTGGAGGTAGTGGGTATCCTCAAACAAAAAAATGTTATTTCTCAATATAAAGTCCAACAGGGTCAATAAAAGCATATTATGAGCCGTATTTTGTATGCTCAACTCACTAAGAAAAATTCTCACGGCTTCAACACCAAAATCATGCGGTATGCATGAATAGAGGGCCTCCACGTCCAGGGTCACAAGTAGTATACCAGAGGGAAGCTGAAGATTCTCTAACACTTGTAATAAATACTGTACATAATAATAATAATAAGACTAGGACTATGATAGGATTAGATTGTGAGCTCATCTGGGGACAGTCAGAGAAATGACTAAGTACTCTGTAACGCGCTGCAGAAGATATCACTGCTATATAAAAACAACAACAACAATAATATGGTGCTAATAAAAATACTAATCTAGGTCATTAGACTAGCTATGCCTAGGAATTAAGAGATTGCAAGTAAATGACAAATCGGCAACCATCAGGCCTTCAGGTCACCAATACGGCAACCACAAGGATCCTAAGTGACCAATACAGTAACAATGAGGCCTCCAAGTGGCCAATGCAGCAACCACAAGGCCTCCAAGTGACCAATACAGCAACCACAAGGCCTCCAAGTGACCAATACAGCAACCACAAGGCCTCCAAGTGACCAATACAGCAACCACGAGGCCTCCAAGTGACCAATACAGCAACCACGAGGCCACCAAGTGACCAATGCAGCCACCAGGAGGCCTCCAAGTGGCCAATGCAGCAACCAGGAGGCCTCCAAGTGGCCAATGCAGCAACCAGGAGGCCTCCAATGACCAATGCAGCAACCAGGAGGTCTCCAAATGACCATGTGAGAGAACGCGGAAAAGCTGCCGCATGTGCTGCTGAAGAGGCGGCTGTTTCCGCGTCCAATGCGGCGGTTTGCACGCGGAAGACGTGCGGCTGGTAACAGGGCAGAACGCGGAAAAGCCGCCGCATGTTACAGTGGTAAGGCGGCTGGTTCCGCGTCCAGCGCGGCGGTTTGCACGCAGCAGCATGGGACTGGTGTGGCTGGGTCTGTTAGTGCACACAGGCTTAGGATTCGGAATACACACGCGCGCGCTGAGAGGCAGAACTTTTATACTGGACAAGAAGAGGTCAGCTGATCACGCCGATCAGCTGACTCCAGAGCAGCATACTATTGGTTGATCAATTGGGGGTGGTGCCGGAGAGCACTACTCTATATATAGTTACCGCTGGCCAGTCTCAAGTTGTCTGCCGTTGCGATCACTACGTGGATGCACTCAGACCTTTGTCAGATCTCGCAGTGTGGTTGAACCAGGGAATTCCCTGGGAATTCACACTGAGCTAGAAACTGTGTTATTATTCTGTTTATGCTTAGACTAGTTCCAGGGTGTAGAGACCACGGACCTCACACCCAGATTAGGGAACTGTATTGCCAAATCTGTGTTCTACTCCAGACTAGTTCCAGGGTGCTGAGACCACGGACCTCACACTCAGATTAGGGAACTGTATTGTCATCTGTGTTATTCTCCAGACTAGTTCCAGGGTGCCGAGACCACGGATCTCGCACTTAAGTTTAGGGAACTTGTACATATTACTCTGTTATACTTCAGATTAGTTCCGGGGTGTAGAGACCAAGGACCTCACACCCAGACTAGGCATTGTTTGATATCTGTTATGACTTTCTGCTTTCTTGACTATCCCTCTGATCTGTGATTCAGTACCTCGCATATCTGATACTCTGTTGCCAAACCCTGCTTGCCTTGGATACCGAATCAGCCTTCTGTCTATGTACTTTATCTGACCGTGTGTTGCCGACCCAGCTTGCCCGACCTCGAGAGCTCTCTCTCCCTTTAAGAGATAGACTCCAGATCAGACAGTGACATCCATCTTCAGGTGTCACTCACCTTCTGGTCTTTCCTACCTCCAGCTTGACTCCACCCCTTGGAGAGTCTCAGGCTGCTGGAAGGTTTCTGTGCAGTATCACTATACTGCCTTTGAGCATCTTCGTGCAGGTGCATCACTCAAAGTATTACTGTTACACCAAACACTCACATACCATAGGTGTCCAGAGGTTAGCAATATATCTGTATTAGCAGTGATTCTGCAGATCATCAATAATCAGGTATATATTTGCATTCTTGGTGATACTGCAGATCACCAATAATCAGATTCTCTCTGCGTGCTGACACCAATCGTTACAGACCAATACAGCAACCAGGAGGCCTCCAAATGACCAATACAGCAACAATGGGTCCAGAGGTGGAAGAAGAGAGACAAAGGGTGAGAGAGAGGGGGCGTGAGAGAGATGGAAATAGAGGTGGGGCGGAGTGAGCGAGAGATAGAGAGATGGAGGGTGAGAGAGCACAGAGAGACAGAGCGTGAGACAGATGGACAGAGAGGTGGGTGGGTGGGCAGCGCCACATGGACAGTGGGTGGGCAGTGCAGAAAAAGACAGGGTGAGAGTTGGAAGGAGAGACACAGAGGGTTAGAGAGGCTGCTGTTTTAGGAGGAAGGGAGTGAGTCTTTGCCAGCCAGCAAGAAAAAGCAAAGCATTATCTAAAGCACACAGTAGATAATATTGTTGCCCAGTGCCCAAACTGTTCCCAGTCAGTGAGACTCAGACGAGTGACCACCACTGAGCATGGCCAGATTTGTACTTTTCCCTACTCAAGGCCTGCTATCATGCACAGCCCCCTGCCCAATAGGCTGAGTGAGCACAGTTTCGCAAAAAGCAACACCGTACGCTCTTACAGGGAGTGCAGAATTATTAGGCAAGTTGTATTTTTGAGGAATAATTTTATTATTGAACAACCATGTCCTCAATGAACCCAAAAAACTCAATATCAAAGCTGAATATTTTTGAAAATAGTTTTTAGTTTGTTTTTTCGTTTTAGCTATTTTAGGGGGATATCTGTGTGTGCAGGTGACTATTAATGTGCATAATTATTAGGCAACTTAACTAAAAACAAATATATACCCATTTCAATTATTGATTTTTACCAGTGAAACCAATATAACATCTCAACATTCACAAATATACATTTCTGACATTCAAAAACAAAACAAAAACAAATCAGTGACCAATATAGCCACCTTTCTTTGCAAGGACACTCAAAAGCCTGCCACCCATGGATTCTGTCAGTGTTTTGATCTGTTCACCATCAACATTGTGTGCAGCAGCAACCACAGCCTCCCAGACACTGTTCAGAGAGGTGTACAGTTTTCCCTCCTTGTAAATCTCACATTTTATGATGGACCATAGGTTCTCAATGGGGTTCAGATCTGGTGAACAAGGAGGCCATGTCATTAGTTTTTCTTCTTTTATACCCTTTCTTGCCAGCCATGCTGTGGAGTACTTGGACGCTTGTGATGGAGCATTGTCCTGCATGAAAATCATGTTTTTCTTGAAGGATGCAGACTTCTTCCTGTACCACTGCTTGAAGAAGGTGTCTTCCAGAAACTGGCAGTAGGACTGGGAGTTGAGCTTGACTCCATCCTCAACCCGAAAAGGCCCCACAAGCTCATCTATGATGATACCAGCCCAAACCAGTACTCCACCTCCACCTTGCTGGCATCTGAGTCGGACTGGAGCTCTCTGCCCTTTACCAATCCAGCCACGGGCCCATCTATCTGGCCCATCAAGACTCACTCTCATTTCATCAGTCCATAAAACCTTAGAAAAATCAGTCTTGAGATATTTCTTGGCCCAGTCTTGACGTTTCAGCTTGTGTGTCTTGTTCAGTGGTGGTCGTCTTTCATGCTTTCTTACCTTGGCCATGTCTCTGAGTATTGCACACCTTGTGCTTTT
This sequence comes from Hyperolius riggenbachi, assembly GCF_040937935.1. Classification (NCBI taxonomy): domain Eukaryota; kingdom Metazoa; phylum Chordata; class Amphibia; order Anura; family Hyperoliidae; genus Hyperolius; species Hyperolius riggenbachi. The sequence goes on along the minus strand of NC_090651.1, from coordinate 228,531,333 downwards.
GGGCACTCCAGTGATATTGCAGCTCTGAAATATGGCCAAACTGGTGGCAAGTGGCATCTCGGCAGCTGCACGCTTGACTTTTCTCAGTTCACGGGCAGTTATTTTGCGCCTTGGTTTTTCCACACGCTTCTTGCGACCCTGTTGACTATTTTAAATGAAACGCTTGATTGTTCGATGATCACGCTTCAGAAGCTTTGTAATTTTAATAGTGCTGTATCCCTCTGCAAGATATCTTACTATTTTTGACTTTACTGAGCCTGTCAAGTCCTTCTTTTGACCCATTTTGCCAAAGGAAAGGAAGTTGCCTAATAATTATGCACACCTGATATATGGTGTTGATGTCATTAGACCACACCCCTTCTCATTACAGAGATGCACATCACCTAATATGCTTAATTGGTAGTAGGCTTTCGAGCCTATACAGCTTGGAGTAAGACAACATGCATAAAGAGGATGATGTGGTCAAAATACTCATTTGCCTAATAATTCTGCACTCCCTGTATTCCCAAGGGAGAGGCCACGGCAGATGGGGTTAAATTAGCTGTATGACCAGCTCTTGCAACTTGCAAAACTGTGCTTGCTCTTCCCTGCGGACCAACACCCCTTCTCACGCTTTATTAAGTAGTCTTTGTGCCACTCCAAATATCGTATCAGCATTGGACAGTCTTTGTACTCCCAAATGCAGGGAAATCAGCAGAAGGGGTGATTCAAAACTGTGCCAAAAAACGTGGTTTGCTCTTGTGCCACTACATTGTGCATACCCTCCCCATATAGAGCAGCACAACCACTTGACTATAGCCGAACAGTGTATATATACAGCATTCATGCCCCATACTGTCATACTAACAATAGCTATGGGTGACAGACATTAATCATGTTTATAATGCTCAAGGTTGAGTGTGCGTGTGTGGGGTGGGGCACAGTTAACTTTTTTGGCAAGGGGTACCTGATCTCAACATTTAGAAGGAGGTGGTCATACCTGGGACTTCTTCAGTGTCTCAATTAACTGCATGGCACATCAGCTTCACTGGCGTCTCCATTTTAGAGCTATGTCCCTGATGGAGCTTTCAAAGTTGGGCATAGCTTCAACAAGGCGACATGCTCTGCCCACTGATTGCCTTACCAAATAACTGCACAGCAGCCAGGGCCAGGAGTGTTCTAGGCATGTGCCAAATATTTGTGACAGCAAACACTCAGTATGCTCCTGGCCAAGGCCCTTACACACAGCCATGGGGAAAAGGCACAAGCACAAAGAGGGTGCACAGAGTGGATAAAGCATGTGCCAGGTGAGCAGGGAGGTTAGCAAGCTGAGGGGCCACACAGTTTATGGGGACAGTAAAGCAGTCTCTCAGAATTCTGTTCCCTGAAACGCCTGTTTGTGTTGCCTGAAACTGATTAAATTTTATTTTAGAAATAATTAAAAAAAATATTTTAGAAACAAAGATACCATATTGTATATGGAACAAGAAAATGACCATATACACTATAGATTCAGGGCACTTCCAGCATATATCAAGTACCATACTGTCACAGCAAGAAGCCCTGTCCCACTTTGGAAAGGGCATGTACCAGGCTGCCTCCTTCCCCTCTCCTGACACCAGTTTTACAGAAGTTTGCAGACAGTTATTGCTCTGCCATGTTTATTTATTTAGCACTCCCTCTGTCCCTTCATCCTGGGTTTCTCCACTCAGATCTTAGCCTGGATGTGTAGGAGTGAAGAGAAGCAGCAGGAAACACAGGCACCGTCTGGCAGGGGTCTTGCTCTGCGCTTCCGGGAGTTCAGACCATCCATCAGGGCTCTTTCACACTAGAGCCCTTTTTTAGCATTTTAACGCAAAGTCTATACTTTGCATTAACCAAGGTAAAAGAAAGGAAAGTCCATAGACTTTCATTTTACCTTTCACACCCGACGCTGCGTTTCGATGCATTGCGGTACGACGCACCCGGCGCATTTTGTCGTCGGGAATCGGCGTTTCCCCGTCGGGTTAATTAACTACTACCGCCACTACTCAGTGTCGCACCGCAGATTCCCGACGACACGCTGCAACGCGTGCAGGAGCCGTTCTCCTGCACGCGTTGTAATGTGTAACCGGCCTCAGCCCCAGAGGTAAACGAGACTTCTTCCTCCACAAGAATGAAGTCACGTGCGACATCAGTTTTCTCCACTACATCCACAAACTTGATAGGCCGAAGCTAAAGTAGGGGTGCGAATGCCATAGCTAAGCAATACACTTCAATGACAGCAGCCAGGGCTACAGTGAAGTGGGCGGCAAGTGCTCACTGCTCGCTCTGTAAACTGTTTGTAGCACATGCTATACACATCAAAGACAACACACCTGCAATGCAATTGTCTCCATTCCCTGTTGTGATCCAGACACTGGGATTGTTTGCTAATTTACAGTTGCCCCTTTCTATTCTCCCGCCCTGATGACGTCATCTTATGAAGGTGGGGCCGACCGCGGGTCTGCACAGTGCACACTAATCAGCTAATGCAGGAGGCAGAGCACGCCACGGTCTCTCTGCAAAAAGTCAAATTAAAAAAATGGAGCAACCCTGGCCAGGGGAGGCGCTGATGGCAAGGGGAGGGCGCACGCCCCAATTTGTCTAACATGCGGACGCCCATGTTAAGGGCCCTTTCACACTGGGGCGGAGTTGTGCGTCAAATTGGCGCACTGCTACTACTCTCCAATGCAAACCTATGGGGAAAACACATGGGGCTTGATTCACAAAGCCGGGCTGTTAGCACGCTGGTGAAAAGCCCATTATTACGCCTAAACTCAGTTTAGGCATGACAAAATAAACTCGCGCGCAAAGTTTTGCGTGTAAAGTTTTACGCACATAAACTTTTACGCGCGCAAAGTTTACGCGCGCAACGCCATTAAACCCTATGCGACGTTTTGCGCGCTCCGGACTTTGCGTGCGCAAAACTTTTTGCGCTTTTCCCTCAAATCAGTGCTAACCTACTTAGTGCAATGCTTATCACGCCCAAGAGTCTTTAGGCGTACTAACTAGGTTAGCACCGCTTTGTGAATCAAGCCCATTACCTGTGTCGCGGTGCGGTCCGCCGGAAGTCCTCAATCTGACGTGGCTCCAAAACTACGTTACCATGCGACTTCTGCGTCGGCCTGGAAGTCATGTTAGTCTATGGTGACGCTGGGATTTTTAAACACTTTCCGACATAACGTTGCGCGGAAGTACATTTAACGTAACATGGTATTCCCTGAAGGCCTGTTTCTGGTGGTGCGGCTGCCGCACTGCCAGTTTACAGTGTGAAACTAGCCTGAAGGTGTACATGTAATTAATGAGCCGGGAAATTTGGGTGCAGGGTGAAGCCACAAAAAAACTCACTGCTCCTGCAAAAGTCACAGTGGCATTAATTACTATTCCCTTCCAGACCGCCGTGGACTGTGATGTAAGATGTAATTCAGCTGGCAGCTATTGCGCTATGCTTTTTGTATCGCTATTTGGGCTCTGTCTCTTGATGGAGCCTAAATTAGTGGCTGAGCACCTAAATAGTTGAATTGGGCACAGGGCGAGCCAAATGACGGCTGTCCCTGCTCCTGCAAAACTCCACAGCTGCGTTAAATACTATTCCCTCTCTGAGTTGTCGCAACTCTGGGGTTTTTGTAATTCGAGGCCCGGCAACGCGCACAGTATTACATCACTGCTATGAGAAGCCTAGTTTTGGTGCTAAGCACCGTGCCCTGAAACAACCTGCTTCGGCTGTAATTTCTATTACCACCTATTGCGGCGCCTGGCGCGCCCAGATTTCCTACGCCGTTTTTTCCTGACTCGTCTTAACCACTTGAGGACCGTGGGCTTTACCCCCCTTAAAGAGGAACTGTAACATAAAAAGATCCCCTGGGGGGTACTCACCTCGGGTGGGGGAAGCCTCCGGATCCTAATGAGGCTTCCCACGCCGTCCTCCATCCGTCAGGGGTCTCGCTGCAGCCCTCCGTGGAGTCCGGGCAGCGGTGACGTCAATATTTACCTTCCTGGCTGCTGCGCAGGCGCTCTGACGGCTGTTGGCTCCGAACTACACGGAAATACCCGATCGCCGTCGGGTCCGCTCTACTGCGCAGGCGCAAGTTTCCTGCGCCTGCGCAGTAGAGCGGAGCCGAATGAGATCGGGTATTTCCGTGTAGTTCGGAATGGAAAGCCGCCACAGCGCCCCCGCTGGAGCCAGCAAAGGTAAATATTGAAATGACAGTCGGCACAGTCGCCGGCTGTTCGGAGGGCTGCGGAGAGACCCCCGTGGGACAGAGGACGGCGTGGGAAGCCTCATTAGGATCCGGAGGCTTCCCCCACCCGAGGTGAGTACCCCCCAGGGGATCTTTTGAATGTTATAGAGTCTCTTTAAAGACCAGGCACCTTTTTTCCATTCAGACCACTGCAGCTTTCACGGTTTATTGCTCGCTCATACAACCTACCACCTAAATGAATTTTGGCTCCTTTTCTTGTCACTAATAAAGCTTTCTTTTGGTGCTATTTGATTGCTGCTGCAATTTTTAGTTTTTATTATATTCATCAAAAAAGACATAAATCTTGTAAAAAAAAATGATTTTTTTAACTTTCTGTGCTGACATTTTTCAAATAAAGTAAAATTTCTGTATACATGCAGCACGAAAAATGTGGACAAACATGTTTTTGATAAAAAAAAACCCATTCAGCCTATATTTATTGGTTTGGGTAAAAGTTATAGCGTTTACAAACTATGGTGCAAAAAGTGAATTTTCCCATTTTCCAGCATCTCTGACTTTTCTGACCACCTGACATGTTTCATGAGGGGCTAGAATTCCAGGATAGTATAAATACCCCCCAAATGACCCCATTTTGGAAAGAAGACATCCCAATCCCAAAGTATTCACTGAGAGGCATAGTGAGTTCATAGAAGATATTATTTTTTGTCACAAGTAAGCGGAAAATGATACTTTGTGCCCAAAAAAAAAAGTTTCCATTTCTTCTAACTTGCGGAAAAAAAAAAAATGAAATCTGCCACGGACTCACCATGCCCCTCTCTGAATACCTTGAAGTGTCTACTTTCCAAAATGGGGTCATTTGCGGGGTGTGTTTACTGTCCTGACATTTTCGGGGGTGCTAAATTGTAAGCACCCCTGTAAAGCCTAAAGGTGCTCATTGGACTTTGGGCCCCTTAGCGTAGTTAGGCTGCAAAAAAGTGCCACACATGTGGTATTGCCGTACTCAGGAGAAGTAGTATAATGTGTTTTGGGGTGTATTTTTACACATACCCATGCTGGGTGGGAGAAATATCTCTGTAAATGACAATTGTTTGATTTTTTTTTTACACACAATTGTCCATTTACAGAGATATTTCTCCCACTCAGCATGGGTATGTGTAAAAATACACACCAAAACACATTATACTACTTCTCCGGAGTACGGCAATACCACATGTGTGGCACTTTTTTGCAGCCTAACTGCGCTAAGGGGCCCAAAGTCCAATGAGTACCTTTAGGATTTCACAGGTCATTTTTGTTTCAAGACTACTCCTCACGGTTTAAGGCCCCTAAAATGCCAGGGCAGTATAGGAACCCCACTAATGACCCCATTTTAGAAAGAAGACACCCCAAGGTATTCCGTTAGGAGTATGGTGAGTTCATAGAAGTTTTTATTTTTTTGTCACAAGTTAGCGGAAATTGATTTTAATTGTTTTTTTTCACAAAGTGTCATTTTCCGCTAACTTGTGACAAAAAATAAAATCTTCTATGAACTCACCATACTCCTGACGGAATACCTTTGGGTGTCTTCTTTCTAGAATGGGGTCATTTGTGGGGTTCCTATAATGCCCTGGCATTTTAGGGGCCTTAAACCATGAGGAGTAGTCTTGAAACCAAATGTCGCAAAATGACCTGTGAAATCCTAAAGGTACTCATTGGACTTTGGGCCCCTTAGCGTACTTAGGGTGTAAAAAAGTGCCACACATGTGGTACCGCCGTACTCAGGAGAAGTAGTATAATGTGTTTTGGGGTGTATTTTTACACATACCCATGCTGGGTGGGAGAAATATCTCTGTAAATGACAATGGTTTGATTTTTTTTTTACACACAATTGTCCATTTACAGAGATTATTCTCCCACCCAGCATGGGTATGTGTAAAAATACACCCCAAAACACATTATACTACTTTTCCTGAGTACGGCGGTACCACATGTGACACTTTTTTGCAGCCTAGGTGCGCTAAGGGGCCCAACGTCCTATTCACAGGTCATTTTGAGGCATTTGTTTTCTAGACGACTACTCACGGTTTAGGGCCCCTAAAATGCCAGGGCAGTATAGGAACCCCACAAGTGACCCCATTTTAGAAAGAAGACACCCTAAGGTATTCTGTTAGGTGTATGGCGAGTTCATAGAAGATTTTATTTTTTGTCACAAGTTAGTGAAAAATGACACTTTGTGAAAAAAAAACAAAAATCAATTTCCGCTAACTTTTGACAAAAAAAATCTTCTATGAACTCGTCATACACCTAACAGAATACCTTGGGGTGTCTTTTTTTCTAAAATGGGGTCACTTGTGGGGTTCCTATATCGCCCTGGCATTTTACGGGCCCAAAACCGTGAGTAGTCTGGAAACCAAATGTCTCAAAATGACTGTTCAGGGGTATAAGCATCTGCAAATTTTGATGACAGGTGGTCTATGAGGGGGCAAATTTTGTGGAACCGGTCATAAGCAGGGTGGCCTTTTAGATGACAGGTTGTATTGGGCCTGATCTGATGGATAGGAGTGCTAGGGGGTGACAGGAGGTGATTGATGGGTGTCTCAAGGTGTGATTAGAGGGGGGAATAGATGCAAACAATGCACTGGCGAGGTGATCAGGGCTGGGGTCTGAGGGCGTTCTGAGGGTGTGGGCAGGTGATTGAGTGCCCTAGGGGCAGATAGGGGTCTAATCTGATGGGTAGCAGTGACAGGGGGTGATTGATGGGTAATTAGTGGGTGTTTAGGGTAGAGAACAGATGTAAACAATGCACTTGGGAGGTGATCGGACGTCGGATCTGCGGGCAATCTATTGGTGTGGGTGGGTGATCAGATTGCCCGCAAGGGGCAGGTTAGGGGCTGATTGATGGGTGGCAGTGACAGGGGGTGATTGATGGGTGGCAGTGACAGGGGGTGATTGATGGGTGATTGACAGGTGATCAGTGGGTTATTACAGGGAAGAACAGATGTAAATATTGCACTGGTGAATTGATAAGGAGGGGACTGAGGGCAATCTGAGCGTGTAGGCGGGTGATTGGGTGCCCGCAAAGGGCAGATTAGGGTCTGATCTGATGGGTAACAGTGACAGGTGGTGATGGGGGGTGATTGATGGGTAATTAGTGGGTGTTTAGGGTAGAGAACCGATGTAAACACTGCACTTGGGAGGTGATCTGACGTCGGATCTGCGGGCGATCGATTGGTGTGGGTGGGTGATCAGATTGCCCGCAAGGGGCAGGTTAGGGGCTGATTGATGGGTGGCAGAGACAGGGGGTGATTGATGGGTGGCAGAGACAGGGGGTGATTGACAGGTGATCAGTGGGTTATTACAGGGAAGAACAGATGTAAATATTGCACTGGCGAATTGATAAGGGGGGGTCTGAGGGCAATCTGAGCGTGTAGGCGGGTGATTGGGTGCCCGCAAGGGGCAGATTAGGGTCTGATCTGATGGGTAACAGTGACAGGTGGTGATAGGGGGTGATTGATGGGTAATTAGTGGGTGTTTAGGGTAGAGAACAGATGTAAACACTGCACTTGGGAGGTGATCTGACGTCAGATCTGCGGGCGATCTATTGGTGTGGGTGGGTGATCAGATTACCCGCAAGGGGCAGGTTAGGGGCTGATTGATGGGTGGCAGTGACAGGGGGTGATTGATGGGTGATTGACAGGTGATCAGGGGGATAGATGCATACAGTACACAGGGGGGGGGGGGGGTCTGGGGAGAATCTGAGGGGTGGGGGGGTGATCAGGACGGAGCAGGGGGCAGTTTAGGGCATAAAAAAAAATAGCGTTGACAGATAGTGACAGGGAATGATTGATGGGTGATTAGGGGGGTGATTGGGTGCAAACAGGGGTCTGGGGGGTGGGCAGGGGGGGTGTCTGAGGGGTGCTGTGGGCGATCAGGGGGCGGGGGGGAATCAGTGTACTTGGGTGCAGACTAGGGTGACCTGTGAATAGGACGTTGGGCCCCTTAGCGCACCTCGGACACTGGGACCACCAGGGCAGGAGGCAGCCTGTATAATACACTTTGTATACATTACAAAGTGTATTATACACTTTGTATGCAGCGATCCGGGTGCTAGTAACCCGACGGCACTTCCGAACAGCCAGCGGGTTACAGTGCGAGGGGGCGGAGCCAGTCGCCGGCGGCCAATCGCGTCACGAATGACACGATCGCGTCGCCCATGCCCGTACAAGGACCGCCGCCTCTGTGCATGCGGCGGTCCTTGCGGGATCCACTTTCCGGCCGCCCCTGTGCAGTGGGCGGTCGGCAAGTGGTTAAAGGGCATCTAAAGGGAGAAGGACACAGAGACTGACATGATATTTCCTTTTAAACAATGCTAATTGCCTTGCTGTCCTGCTGATTCTTTGCCTTTAATACTGCAATTTTAGCTATAGACCATGAACAAGCATACAGATTAAATGTTTTTGACTGAGGTCTGACAAGATTAGCTGCATGCTTGTTTCAGTTGTGTGATTCAGACACATCTGACCAGAAAGATCAGCAGGACTGCCAGGCAACTGGTATTGTTTAAAAGGAAATAAATATGTCAGCCTCCATATGCCTTTCTTTTCAGGGGCTTGATTCACTAAACTGTGATAACTGATATCACGGTCGCTCTAGCGTATTGCACTCGTTATTACGCGCGTAACGATTTTCATGCGCAATCAAAAATTTTCACACGCAATCACAAATTTTCATGAGAAAATTTGCAATTGCGCGCAAAAAATGTTTTGCGCGTTATAACGCGTGCAAAATGCTAGCGCGATCGTGATATCAGTTATCACGGTTTAGTGAATCAAGACCAAGGTGTGTTTTAAATTTGTGGCTGATTGGTATTTGTTTGCTGCATTTCTGGAAGGGTGAGCAATGCTGGAATGGTTAAAAAACAATACTGAGACGGAATTTAAAATGCTTAAAGTGTACCTGAGATGAATGGAGGCAAAACATTTATACTTATCTGAGGCTTCCTCCAGCCCCCTTCAGGCCGTGGGCTCCTTCGGCGCCACTCCGGTCACCGCTAGCTGTCCCAGTATTTCTGTGAGTCATGCTCCTTCACCCATGCTCATTATGCTCTCATGGCCAGGAGCGTTCTACACCTGCGCAGGCCGCCCATGTATGACGGAGCGCGACTTTTTATATATTTGATGGTCCTTTCTATGAATATAGTGACAGAGCGCGACTCACAGAAGTACCAGGACTGCTAGCGGACAATGGTAGCAGCCTAGAAAGACGGCAAGGGCCTGAAGGGGGCTGGAGAAAGTCCCAGGTATGTATGTTTTGCCTCCATTCATCTCAAGTCTCCTTTAATAAACTTATTTAATAGATAAGCTTATTTATTTTCCTTACAATGGCTGTTTGTTATGAAATCAATCATTATAAAAAACAACTTATATAAATTGTTTTATTTAGTTCTTAAAGCCAGCTGAGTTTTCCGTTAAAAATCATTGGCTAATCCTTTCTGTTGTGGATGCGGTCATCAGTCCTCTCAAAGGGAAGCCTCTGTGAAAAGATCTACCCAGCTGAATGTGGAGGGAGAAGGTGCACCTACCATGGAAAGATCACTGTGAGTACACAGTGAGTGGGGTTCAGGACTAATGATGGTCATGTCTAGGAGAACTCATGGAGAAGCATGTGATGTGTTTGATCAGCCGATAGATTTGCAAAGCTCTGATTTGGTGGGATCACATCCTGCTTTAGCACATGAGCATGACTAGCAAATCAGAGACTTACATATCTATCACCTGACCGGCGCTACATAGGGCATGGGGAGGCACGTGCACCCCCTACTGATGATTGCTTCCCCCCATGGCAGACACATCACAAGAAGCCAGTGTATCATGCATGCAGCACACACACAGCACCATGCTGCTATGTATAGAATGACTGGCTGTGATGCCCCACCCCCTCTCCCAGTAGAGCGTGCTATAGTTAAATGTGTGTCTCTGACCCACAGCCTACTGCCTGTCCCTGGACCAGCTGTTCTGCTCACCCCCCAGCAGACAAGAGAAGAGGAGGAACACCTGCAGTAATGGAAGGTCGGCATCAGAGCCGGTGCTCCAATCTAACCTACACTGTCGAACTAGCCTACATCCCATAGACTTTTACTATCCCCTCCCCCAACCCTAACCCTCCTGGTATACGTTTGATAGTGAATGTAGGCTGATTCGACGTGTAGGATATTTCATCGGAACACCGGCCTTTGGGGGGGGGGCAATCGCCCCAGGCCCCGTGCTTGAAGAGGCCCCACGCACCGCCACTAATTTAATATTCACTGCGGCCGGGCCGCCGATCGCTTGCTGACCTGAAAGCCCCTGGCTACCTGTATGTGGAGCGCATTGGCATCCGGACAGCGTGCTGCATGTTCTAATTCTTTCCTCCTCTGCCCGGCTGCTGGGTGCGCTCTGCGAGTGACGTCACGATTGACATCATATGCATGTGCAGAGAGCGCTCCCCGTGGCAGCCCGACCTGAAGAGCCGACCCGGACTGACTCAGAGCCACTGTCTGCAGCAGCCGCCGGACATATTGCAGAGGCAGAGCAGATATCGGTCCGGTAGGATTATTTGAGGGACAGAAGGGGCTAATTAGTAAATTTGGGCAGGGCACTGGGCCTGGGCAAGCATAATTCCCTGCAATGAAAGGGCAAACAAGTGCTGCTACTTGCACTTTTATTATTGGCGGCGGGCTTGGAATGTGAATCAACACGGAGTGACAGACAGGAGCAGAGTACAACAACAAACTAAACTAAACACACTGACACTGCTCTGTCAGCAGCACAGCAGCTGCAGCACTGCAATAATCTGTAGTAGCAGGCTAGCAACTAACACAGTAGTAGTACTACTCTCACTCTCTAACAACTACTAGCACTGCAACTACACAATATAACAGCACAGTATACTAACTGGCTAACTACTAATAAGGAGTCCAGCCAGCAGCAAGGAGCCTGGAGTGTGTGCACACAGACACAGCACACACAGACACACCTAACTAGCAGGCACAGGCAGCTGCTGCAGCTGAAAGACTGACTGACAAGACTGACTGACACTAACAAATTACACAGACTAACTACAACACAGTAAAACAATTGTATAGACAAGGTGTTTCAGTGTTAAAACGCTGGGTTATCACTGGGATAATGCACTTGCTTCAGCCAAACACACTGGACAAACTATCTCAGTGGTAGTCACAAAGCAAGGACGATATTCTCAACATGGCCCCCTCCTTATATACTGGAGGGACTGGCCAAGGTTCCCCTCTGTGATTGGTTGCTTGGGCTTAAGCTGGGAGCGCTCTGATTGGCTGAATGACGTCATGGACGTCATCTCCATGGTTACAGTACCCGGATTCGGATATCCGGGCATGCAACCAACTATCCGCATATAGCTATCCGGATTTTGGCCCAGGTTTTCGGATCCGGTCGGATAGGCCTAAAAAGTTCAGATATCCGGGTCTACCTGGATATCCGGAATCCTGTTGAGCAGCACTGCTCACAAGGACAGAGAATTACATACACCACGAAGTCGGTCTGACATGTAAAAAATTCCTTCACCTGTATCATTTCCTTTCCTAATCTTATACATTTAGAAGAAAGAACATTTCCACACAGATTACAATGACCACATTTGAAATTTCCCACTGGTAAGGCCACATTCAGCCAATTCCTTGGTCTAGGGGTAACAAATTCATAAAAAGGTTAGCATAGGAGCACGCCAGTGGGGTCCCCATGGCCGTCCCAACTTCGTTCTCCACGCTAAAAGTTTCCACCCAAGACACGTGATTGAGGCAATTCCCTATGGGCAATATCTAAGATTAAAAATAAATAATACTAATGAGTGTGATTTTGAAATACAAGCTAATGAGCTAACCTCAAGGTTTAAAAAGAGAGGTTATGACGAGACCTTATTGAAAAGGTCTAAGCAGAGAGCGGAGATACAAGAAAGGAAGTCTTTACTGTTCTCGAAAAGTAAGGAAAAAAGTGAGCAAATCACATTTGCTTTTGACTATTCCCCAATAACTGAATGTATAAGAAAAACGATCTATTCTAATTGGTCAATCATTTCTCAAGATCCTGATCTAAATATGATTGCTAAAACATTACCACAAATTGCATTTAGGAGGGCACCAACTTTGGCTAGTTTGCTGACCAGTAGTGAATTTGTTACCCCTAGACCAAGGAATTGGCTGAATGTGGACTTACCAGTGGGAAATTTCAAATGTGGTCATTGTAATCTGTGTGGAAATGCTCTTTCTTTTAAATGTATAAGATTAGCAAAGGAAATGACACAGGTGAAGGAATTTTTTACATGCCAGACCGACTTCGTGGTGTACGTAATTCTCTATCCTTGTAAGTACTTTTATATAGGACAGACGACAAGGCCAATGAAAGTGAGAGAAGAAGAACATGTAAATTTGATTAAATCGGGTAAAGGGTGCACCCGTTTCATTTCGCATATGAGAGAGGCGCACAATGGAAATGGTGGATGTATACGGTTTGCAGGCCTGCAAAAACAAGAACCTCCCTGAAGAGGAGGTGATAGGGAGAGACTGCTTTTGAGGAAAGAGACATTGTTGATCCTAAAAACAGAGGCCATGGGCCCATTGGGACTGAACGATAAAATCGAGTTGTCGTGTATGTTGGACCCGTAGATATTTCTTAATGGGTCTTCTGGAGATACTGATGTGCCCTTTTAGTCCTAGAATGTTATTTCAACAGATATTAGTATTAAGTATGTTGTGATCTATTTTTCTTCTCTTGACTTTTAATGCTTGGCTACATCGGTCCAGGTTTCTTTAGCGCCAGGCGACCCCAGCTAATAACTGCAAATTTGAATTAAAATGTATCGTATATGGTTGTTGGGTGCTCCTACATTATTCGGACTGATGTAGGAATGTTATTTTTTCAAAAATTTGGTTGCTGTATGATGCTTTTATCTCTTGAGGCTAGATGCCATATACCTCTAAGATGAGAAGTCTACTCACTATGTGCCTTCATAGCATGATTTTATGATTATTACTGCACACAGTCACTGTATTCACTTTGCTGGCAGTCTTAGTAGGCGGTTAGAGCTGGTCAGCGCTTTTTGTGGATTTTGGGGTCGTTTTTTGTAAACATGTCGCCGAAATATGCTACTGTGTGCCATCTATTTTACTGGCCCAGTGCAGGCGCCCTTATTTGGTACGTGTTATGCAGATTTGTATCCGCATAAACTCCTATAAGACGGGAGCTATCGCTTCCTTTTGGAGACGCGTCTTGCGGATTTGTTTCCGCATAGACGCCCCTTGGATGGAACGCACACTTCCACCTCCCGGAACGCATGACGCAAGCTCCCGCATCCATGACTTAGCCTTTGCCCGAAGGGGGACGTTATGGCCGGAAGGGGCGGGACTTTATCCTGCTTTTATATGAGGTATGGCGTCCCCGCACTTTAGTGGTACGCAGCGTGACCAAGCGTCACTTAGACGCGAAACGGCCATCGCTCCTCCACCCAGTTCCTGACACCCACCTCCACACCGCTCATCCTGCTCCACGCTGGGGATACGTAAGCTAAGTCTAGCGCTTTCTCCATGCTATGTTTGATTGACCCATGTCATATCAGGAAGTTTGTATTGGAAATGTGAATTGCCACCATTTTTGCAAATATACACTGTTTATCAAGACGGAAGGTGCACTGACTTTTTTGCTGTTTCTTTTGTGAAAAAAAAACCTTATCGAACCCTGTCACTCATGGTTTCTTGGTTGTTCAATTGCTTTAGAAAACAGGACTGTCTTCGACCCAAGTTGGGTTGAAGAGCTCAGAAAAGTTATTTTGCAAAGAGAACATTGACGTTTAACGATTTAAAGCTTCCTGTACTGGAAAACAATACAAGGCTATTTTCTCTGCTACTAATGTTGTACAGTGGAACCTTGGTTTGTGAGCATAATACGTTCCGGAAACATACTTGTAATCTAAAGCACTCATATCAAAGCAAATTTCCCCATAAGGATTAATGGAAACCCAGTTGACTTGTTCCACAATCCAAAAACAGTTATGGTAAAATAGTATAAAATGAAAATGTAAACAAGACATTCACTATAACAAACAAAATCATTGCCATCTGTTGGCTCGCACCAACCTTTTTCTTTGGTGTGGCTTTAAAGGAAACCAGAGACTAGTTACTATAAAAGATTTATACATAACTGGGGCTTCCTCCAGCCTCATCCGCACAGATCGCTCCCACGCCGCCGTCCTCAGCCTTCTGCAGATCTGGTACCAGGTCCAGTAATTTCAGCCAGTCACGGCCAGTCTGATGCAAGAGAAGTGCGCTCTTTACGTATCTCTCCAGCAGCCGCTGCAGAGGACTGCGGTGTGGGAGCGATCCGTGCGGATGGGGCTGTTGGAAGCCCCAGGTATGTATAAATCTTTTATAGTAAATCATCTCTGATACACTTACTTTTGAGGGTTTCATGGAAATGCGACTTCTCGAAATTCAGATTAAGTACAATTAAGTACAATCCTGCAGTGTCAAAGGGAGAAGAACTATTGGCTCAGTTGTGAGGACGTGGCACATGTATACTTAATTGCTTGTATATCAAGATGTTGCTTGTATATCAATTCAAAATTTCACAAAAATGTTTGCATGTATTGCAAAGCGCTATTAAACCAAGTTACTCTCAATCCAAGGTTTTACTGTATTTCTTAGCTGTACTGCACATACAATTCATTATCCCATAAGTTTATTTTCACTTCAGGTCTGCTTGAACGCATGCATTTTGTGGTAGCACAGTGCATGCAGTGCGCTGGGGTGCTGCACGCCATTATACCACACCCGCCTCTCTGATTGTCTCAGAGGTCTTACATTGCAGTGCAATGTTACAGTGAATCTGTTCTATCACACCACAATACTCCACTGTGAACGGGCCTTACCTCACAACAAATTTAAAAATAAGCTTACTGTAAGATTGTGAAATTTGGAAAAAGTTAGTTTTTCTTTCATCTGGTACGTATGTTATAAGCTATGGCATCCCTCTTTTTCTGGAAAGTACTTCCTGTAGAGAACAAATCAATAATCATTTGGCAGACTGGATGACTGTGATCTGTATGATGTAGCATCATCATTTGTGACTGGAAAACACCAAACAACTAAAATGATAGCAGCTTTACTGATTTGCAGTATTAAAATTTGAAATAAAAAAATCCAGCAAATGACTCCCCTCACCTCCTCCAACTTATCCCACCTACCTAGGCTAATACTAGCCTTATCTTGACCAGCCTCAATCCCCCCTCCCTCCCTTCATCCTTTGCCTAAAAATAACATTAACACTACACTATGTTATTCCTCTCATCTAATTGTGCTTTGAACGCAAAACCACTTGATGTAACAATTTGTCCAATAAAACCCTAACAATGACCTAACCCTTGCGTCTATACCTGATCCTAAATTTCACTTATTTAATGATAACTAACATTAATTACCCACACTATCACTGCAGTATTTCTTAGACAGAAAATATCAGTTAACGCTAACTGATAACCCTACCCTAATCTAGCCTGAACTGGAGAAGACTGACCAAAAGCCAATCTATAATGTCACCTAGTCCAAATCTTCTTTGCATTCTTGATACTTTGTATACTAATCTATAGATGTGAGGCGTGCCAATTCTTGGCTCCCCAGTTGTTTATTTTCAAGTGGTTGAGGTGAGATGACCATATCCTGAATGCCTGTTATGAATAGCACTCAGCAAATTTCCACAGTGACCAAATCTGCCAGTAATCTTCTACCTTTCCATGAAGTGAAGCAGTGGTTTTCTACAGCCATTGTAGGCCTAGACTCAGAGGTGTAACAATAGACCCTGCAAGGGATGCCTACGCAGGGGGACCCAGAAGCCACAGGGGGCCCATGGGGGGAAACGTTTGAGAGACTGACAACTAAGGGCATGGAGAGAAAAAAAAAGTATTCTGCTCTCGCACCATTGTTTTATTGACTGCATGTGTCCACCACAAAGATAAGGAATCATACACACTTTGAAATTTGTACACTGTTCCTGCTCCCTAGGGTTCGTAAAAAAAACCATCTGTCTCGCACTGCAGCAAAGTTCTGATGACTTCATGTACAACCTTACAAACAAAGGAGTCACAGATTAAAAAAAAAGTTGTGGACTGTCCCTTATTCAGCAATCACTGAAGAAGAGAAGAAGAGATTCCTAGATTCTTATCACACACAGGCTAATAACCTTATGGTGTCTGATTACTTTTACAACACAATGGAGTGGGTAAGATTGATGTCTGACTGTCACTGCGTCATTGAGAGCTTGTTGTCTCATACTGTTGTCCAAGATCCCACAATGACAGTATCAATCAGTGACATTCTAAATGTTTTGCCAAAGTTACAGTGAATACTATATTTTATGTTCAGCATGTCATTGTTCCTCCATATAGCATGTGCTCTCATGTAGTACAATAATACGGCTGTGTGTGTATGTATGTACTAGGAGCAGAGCTGCGACAAGGGACTTGTCGGCTGCAAGGGGCTGGAGGAAGCCCGGGTAAGTAGATCTGGGGGTAGCATAGATTGCCTGACATTTCCTTTAAGTCTAAGTGTTTTTATGTTTGCGCATAAAAATGAAAAGTTCCATGTAGAAATAGTGAAATGCGCATGTCAAGCCTAGTACGAACGACCGTTTCCAACGATGTGCTACTTTTGCAAACGATCGTCGTTGGGAAAAATCCGCCAAGCTAGATCGTTCGTTGTGAACGATCTAGCTCGTCCGTCGTTAGACTTAATAGTCGTTGGCTGCTTTTTTTCAAACGATCGTCGTTTAAAATGATCGGGAAACGATTGTTTCAAACAACTATAGTCGCATGTGTGTACGCACCTTATGATTGGAAGAAACAGCTTATCCTGTTTAGCTTGCAGTTTATTGGAACCAGACAATCACAAGACTATGAGAAGACAGCATACAGACATTACGCAACAAAGAAGAATGCTTATACCAGCAGACTTCACTAACCAATGGACAATCTAACATTAATCTAGCATATTCAGCAATTATCCTTTTATGTGGAATATTTATATCCATAAGACAACCCATTTTCATACGTTGTATCAACATGTGATTAAACTACTTCATAAGCTTAATAAAAGCTCTTCCCGAACTTTCGGGAGTCAGAGCATTATACGGAATCAGACGGTGTGAGACTCTCATTATGCGTGCATAATTGCTTTTGATTCCAGGTACTACTAGAGGCCTTATTTCCATTTTATCTTGCTACAACACCGTAATCAAAATTAAAGAGACTCTGAAGCGAGAATAAATCTCGCTTCAGAGCTCATAGTTAGCAGGGGCATGTGTGCCCCTGCTAAACCGCCGCTATTGCGCCGCTAAACGGGAGTCCCTTCACCCCCAAACCCACCCCCGCAAGGCTTGGTCGCAGACTTGGTCGCTCCTGGAGGCAGGGCTAACGGCTGCAGCCCTGCCTCCAGTTGCGTCTATCAGCGGCGCATTGCCGCCTCTCCCCCGCCCCTCTCAGTGAAGGAAGACTGAGAGGGGCGGGGGAGAGGCGGAGATGCGCGCTGACAGACGCACGTGGGGCAGGGCTGCGGCGGTTAGCCCTGCCCCAACCAGGAAGCGCTCTCCCGCTGCACCGAGGGGATTTGGGGGTGAAGGGACCCCCGTTTAGCGGCGCGATAGATTTATTCTCGCTTCAGACTCTCTTTAAGGGGGAATGGTGATCAGTGTATGGCTACCTTTAACAATGGGGCTATGAAAGAAACCCGAGTCCTTTCAGAATTAGAGTTAAAAAGTAAGCATCAACACAGGCATGTGCTTTGGTTTTAATGTCTAGAGACCCATGTTTCCAAATAAGATGAGAGAATCTGTTAACGCCTTCAGCATTGTTATTTCAGGTCACTTGACCAAATATAAAAAAAAATAAAAATGAACTGGTATAAAAACACCATTTGAGCTCTCTGCTTACTAATCTTTCACAAATATTTCTACACGAATGAATGTGTTCTGTTTAAAATATGTTGGAAGAGTTTTCTAGCCTACTTTGGACGTTCCATAAAAGGACAAACAATTACTTTGTGACAGCAGTATTATCTATGTTCACTTTTGTATCATGCTCCATTGGCACCGGCCTGGCCTTGCAGCACCTCCCAGCATGCCTTGAGAGAAGCAGATGTGCTGCTAGACCATCAGACACTGACACATCCCTATCATTCTCCCTCACATCCTCTGAACTGTAATCTCTCACAAGTATTTTATTCCTTCATTATCAATGCATTTAAATTAGGACTCTCTTAGTCACGTCTCTGTGTAGGATGTGCTCATGCATTTTATTTAGATAAATACATCATTTTCTGTCAGGTTTTATTTTAATTTTTCTCTCCTTTTCATGCCTTAATTGAAATACACAAACATTTTACATACACACACACACACACACACACACATATATATATTTAGTGTTTAACCTCCTGAGCGTTACGCCGCTCAGGAGGTTTTGTAGCCTCAGAATCCCCCAGGGGAAACCGATTACATTAAATGTAATCAGAACATATTAGCTAGCACTAGGCTGGCTGGTATTGGTGGCCAGCACCCCCCGATTCCCCCGCTTATACATTACCCAGCCTGGTTCCAGCGATTGGTGCAGCCTCCCCGCACAGTTCCGGTCTTCTCTATGGGGAGGATCGTACACGACGTCATGGACCTTGGGATGTCATGAGCAGTCCCGATCTTCCTCATAGAAAAGAGTGGAGCTGTGCGGGAAAGCTGCGCCGATTGCTGGAACCAGACTGGGTAATGTATAAGAGGCTGGATCGGGGGTGATCGGGGGGTGCTGGCCACCAATACTAGCTATCCTAGCTAATATTACATTTAATCTAATAGGTTTCACCTTGGCACTCCTGAGGCTATTAAAACCTCTAGTGCAGCATGCCCGACAGTGTCGGGCATACCACTCAGGAGGTTAAATAGTGCCAACATCTCCCTCAGCGCTGTACAGGGTATATTGTTTTGTTATTTAACTGTCCTTCAAAGGGCACAAATGTGGGAAAAGAGGCGCCCCAGTCCGCATGGAATTCCACACCACTGTCGAGGTGCTGGATCGAAGTAGCATACAAAAAAATCCAGATGATCCGCACACTCAGTATGAACCAAGGTCAATAATTTAATTCAAGTAAAGTGACACATGCCATTCCATATACCAACGATTCGTTTCGGGGCCCCGTGGAGTCCCCTTTGTCAAGGTAACAAACACAGAATGGTCCATTCTGTGTTTGTTACCTTGACAAAGGGGACCCCACGGGGCCCCGAAACGAATCGTTGGTATATGGAATGGCATGTGTCACTTTACTTTAATTAAATTAATGAACTTGATTCATACTGAGTGTGCGGATCATCTGGACTTTTTTTTTTTTCCAGTATGAATAAATGTATTCATACTGGGGCGCCTCTTTTCCCAAATTTGGGCTCAAATTTCCCCTAACGTATTCTGTTGGAGGGGTCTAGACCAGTGATATGCAAACTTGGCTCTCCAGCTGTTAAGGAACTACAAGTGCACAAATGCATTGCAGGAGTCTGACAGCAACAGTCATGATTCATAAAGGCAAACGCATTGTGGGACTTGCAGTTCCTTAACAGCTGGAGAGCAAAGTTTGCAGATCACTGGTCTAGATGGATCAAATATGGTCTCTACCATAGTGATGACCTGTCACTTTTACCAAGGAGAGCGACCAAACCCAGGTCTGGTTGGGCCACCCCAAGTGGAGTCTGGTTCATTGTCTCCACTTGCTTCCTGTGGTCTTTTGCCCCTCTGCAACCTTCTTCTGAGAGTAGTATTTTTACTTCATTCATTGATGTGATTGAGACCGACATACTGCACTATTGGGCTCCCGTTCTTTTGTCTCTTGTGTTCTTTTTCTCCAGGGTGCCAAGAGTGCACGTGTCCTTCAAAGGGGCTCATAATCTAATCCCTACCATATGTCTATGTATGTATTGTGTAGTGTATGTTTCATAGTCAAGGGCCAACTTTTATGTATAGTGTAGTTTATGTATAGTAGTCTAGGGCCAATTTAGTAGGAAGCCAATTAACTTATATGTATGTTTTTGGGATATAGGAAGAAACCAGAGTGCCCAGAGGAAACCCATGCAGACAAGGGGAGAACATACAAACTTCATGCAAATAGTGCCTTGGCTGGGAATCAAACCTGGGACCCAGTGCTGCAAGGCGAGAGTGCTTGCACATCAGTTTGTTTTAGTTTATTTATTCAGTTGTTCAGTATGTTATTGATAGTTGATATTGTGACAAAGGCAAAATACATATCAAATACTTTTTTATTTAATGCTTTTCCGGTTCCTGCGCTTAATAAAAAAAAAAAAAAAAAAAAACAGATTTTGTTTTACGTTACAGTATCTATCAAAGTATTTGTCAAATGTTCCTAAGACTATTAAAGTGACACCCATGCCAACCTAGAAATAAAAAACACATATATAAGTAGATAAGTACTACTTCTACTTACATAACAGATGTATTGTGCTATCCACGTAATGATTCCTGTGAATTTTATAAAGGAAAAGCAGAAAATCCTATTCTAGGCAGTGGCCATTTTGCCAAGCTAAGGGTGACATCATATCCTCTCTGACTCTTGTTTTCCCCGCTCCCTTCTCTTGCTCATTGTGTATTCATTAGCTGCTCTCCTCCCAGAGTCTTCAGACACTCCAACTGAGGTGTATACTAGGAACTGCACTGTCTTTTTTTTTTGTCTTTTCTCCTCCAATCGCTGAGTCACCTCAGCCTTGCTTGTAAACACAAGTGTGCAGAGGTGTTTAAGATAAGAAGCTAGGCAGGGAAATAAATGGAAGAGGAGGAATATATTATAGATAAAAAGAACCCCCAGCATTCACTACTAAAGGGCCAGTGCTCCTAAAGTATGTGATAACTCCAAACCATAACAGCAGAAAAAGTTTTGCAAGTTTTGAATACAGGATAAACATCTATCACTTAATACACTCAGTGTTAAGCTTGGAGGTGTAATCTCCACAGTCAGCATGCAACACATAAGCTGACGTGAAGGAGGTACACACACCAGCACAAGGAATCAGGATATCCCCAGTTTAGTGGAGGAGAGGACTGACTCCAATAGGAGATTGTGGTGCACAGAGCCGGTGCAGATCCGAACAGCCACAAACAACACTTTCGTAATAACGTCTCAGCGCAAAGTAGCGCTGAGCGCATAAACCAGGACTGAGGAGATCAGGACAGGTAGACAGAATGAACGCTTGCTAAACTAGCCACTACTTAGTGACAGCAAGCTTCCACAATAAAACAGACTGGAATGAGGTAGCCAATGCGTTTGCAGCAATGGCGTGCCTCACAAAGACAGGACAGGATAGTCAGGAAATAGCAGGATCAAGGTAGATGAACGTAACACAGATAAATATACAATAAGTATGATTTCCTAGCGTATTACAATTACAGCTATCAAAGAAACTATTTGTAACGTCTGACTAACATATGTATATATCGGCAATGAACCGATATATGACATAAGCAGGAACTCTGACTAAGGCTGGAGTAATACAGGGAACAGGACTCAGAAGGATTCGCTATCTCTTCGCAGAGATGAACGCAATCCACAAACAGGACCAGGAACAGGATAACTAGCTCAGCGTGCTGGAACGCTGACTAACGGAACATAGGATATAAACAGTTCGTGTACGTATATATCAGCGACACAGATGTATCAACGTAACACGAATACAAGGAAAATAATAAAATGCGCAAGTATGCGTATATATTGGCGATGAACCAATATATGACACAAGACAAGTAGAACAAGAGCAGAACTAGGAGGACTCGCTGACCCCTTCGCAGGAGTCAGCGCAGTCCACACGGACTAGGAACGAGGTGGGGCACGGGCAGAGTAACAGACAGAATCTGAGACTATGGTAGCCCATCAAGCATTGCAGGAAGCAGTTCTTTATACGGAGGTCATCCAATGGGAGCAGACCTGCAGATTCCCACACAAGTGAATGGTAATTAATCACAGGCTGACAGCAGGAAAAGGCAGACAATGATATGCAGCCTGCAGGAAAGGGATTGCCAGTCCATTGCAGCAGACAATGTTTGTGTACACAAAAGCATATTAAACTGTCATTAACTTCAGAGCGACTGCAGATGGAATCAGCAACTAGTTTAAGTGCAAACCAAACTATGCAAGAAAATGCATGTAATGACATCAGAACTGCTTGGGTTACAATACCACTGCAGCCAGCAGTAAACGCTGCAGACATGATCATAACACTCAGACCAGTTTGCTGTTGAAATTTGATTATTATGGTGACAATACCACTTGAAAATTGAATACAGGGTGCAGCCATGATGGTTGTTTGCAAAGCATATACAGTATGTCAGCATTGCCTAAAATGCTAAAATGTTCCTTGTGTACACAAATACAAACCACATGGAATTTTTAATTGAACTCCAGGCCCGTCTTAGATAACAGATAACAGTAATGTGCAGTATTATTATTTATTATTTATATAGCGCTGATATCTTGTGCAGTGCTGTACAGAGTATATTGTCACCTAACTGTCCCTAAGAGGAGCTCACAATCTAATCCCTACCATAGTCATATGTCTATGTATATCGTGTAGTGCATGTATTTTAGTCTAGGGCCGATTTAGGGGGAAGCCAGTTAACTTGTACTTGTCTATATGTTTTTGGGGTGTGGGAGGAAACGAGCACCTGGAGCAAACCCACACAGACACGGGGAGAACATGAAAAAACTCCTTGCAGATGGTGACCTAGCTGGGACCCATCGCAGCAAGGCGAGAGCGCTAACTGCTACGCCACCGTGCTGCCCAGCAGTAGCTTCTTTCTTTCTAGTTTATTACTTTTTTTAAAGAGAACCCGAGGTGGGTTTGAAGAATATTATCTGCATACAGAGGCTGGATCTGCCTATACAGCCCAGCCTCTGTTGCTATCCCAAACCCCCCTAAGGTCCCCCTGCACTCTGCAATCCCTCCATAAATCACAGCCACGCTGCTGACAAACAGCTTGTCAGAGCTGGCTGTGTTTATCTCTATAGTGTCAGTCTGCTGCTCTCCCTGCCTCCTGCAGAACTCCAGTCCCCGCCTGCATCCCTTCCCTCCCTGCTGATTGGAGGGAAGGGACGGGGCAGGGACCGGAGCTATGCAGGAGGCGGGGGAGCAGCTGAGACTGACACTACAGATGTAAACACAGCCTCACAGCACGGCTGTGATTTATGAGGGATTGCAGAGTGCAGAGGGACCTTAGTGGGGTTTGGGATAGCAACAGAGGCTGGGCTGTATAGGCAGATCCAGCCTATGTATGCAGATAATATTCTTCAAACCCACCTCGGGTTCTCTTTAAAGATATTTTTATTTTATTTTCAAAAAGATAAGAAGTTTAAACAGATAGAAATAAAACAATCACAGACAATGCCATACCTGGCATGAGATCACAATGCAGTAAATATCAGACATAGTGGTACAATAAAGGTACATCTTGAGCAAACAGAATAATATATATAGAAAAGCCGCAAACCAGCACGACTATCTAGAACAAAACTGAGTACCATAAATAGCATATGGGCTTGCTAAATTAACAAGTGAACAATAAATATGATACTGTCTTCCCCTAAACGTTGAAAATAATAAAGGCAACCCTGGACCCAGTTGGGATCATACACAGGGATTGTCAAATTAAGCTAGACATGAGGGGGGAAAGTATCAGTACCTATATTCCAACACCCATCCTGAGAAACCGTCCATGACCATTCTGGAGGCTCGGATTGCCTACGTAGCTTTCCAAACCATATCCAGAAATGGCAAGGGAAAGAGGAGAAATAAAAGGAGGAAAGACAAGAAGAAAGAAGAGACAGGATTGTAGGGCAAACACCAGGTTGGGATCCAGAGACCACCCCCAAAATTGAGAAACACTCCCCGAATGCCAGGGGCATGCACATAGAGTGTGTTATAACTTCAAACCAAGTATCACATAGCAGAGACCCTGAGGATCTCAGGGGCTCAGGGGATTTCCAATGTTGAGCGATAAGAGCTTTTTTTGTATCTTCTGGTGGACCAATCATTAAGGAGCAGCAGAAAGAAAGTTGGGGAGTCAAGAGGCAGAAAATTTGTCATAGCGTGCATAAGGTCCCTCACATCCGCCCAGAAATGACTTAGATTAGGACATGCCCAGAAAATATGTAGAAGAGTCCCAGAATCATGTCCACACCTCCAACATAGATCTGATGACCCCGGGAACAATATAGAGAGCCTAGTGGGTGTTAGGTACCATCTTGTGAAGATCTTGTAACCTGCCACCTGGGTCCTAGAGGATATCGAGGACTTATGCAAAAAAACTAAGATCTTATGACATTGTTTCTCACTAAAGCTTAATCCCAGATCTGTCTCCCTTTTAGCTTTAAGTGTAGCTGTAGGCAACTCAGTGGAATTTAAGAGGGAGTACATTAAGAAGACGGTACCACGTAACATCCCTTCACCCGAACATGTCTGTTCAAAGACCGAGAGAGGTCTATTAAAGCGGTCTCTCTTTCCCTGAGATCTGAGAAAGTGTTTAAATTGAGAGAAGAAAAGCTGTGCACCTGTCTCTTTAAGCACTTTATTTTGTCCTTTAGCCAACAACATACATTTCTGACAGTTTTGACAGAAGAAAAAGATGATGTCAAGCCTTAGTTGAAGAAGGTGCAGAAGTGTGTGGGGAAAGGTGACCAGGGAGATGAGCGGACGGCACTACAGCCGTTTCACGCCAGTCTGGCGCTTGTTCACGTGCGTGTGTGCTTACTGGGACAGCGCTGTGCGGCCTCTTACGTAGGACCTTCAGGCCGCGCCTCCAGTGCTGTCCCATTGGTGTGGAGTGTGGGAAAGAGGAGGTCAGGGGTGAAGGGACGGAGACTCGCCGTCCAGCGGCGAGAAACATACACAAGGCTTGTGTCATTGTGCTTGGCTGCGCTTAGTGATGACGTATTGTGTAAACATTCAGTGCAAATTATGAACATTGAATAAAATCACTTTGTAACAGCATTTTTGCAAAAAAAAAAAAAAACCTCATAAATTATACCAAAATGGTGAAAAGTGTAAACATCATGCTATATTAGAACATGTGCAAAAACATTGCACCTCTGCAGGCTGGCATAGTAGCTTTGCTAAATTGCTTCCTATCTCCCATAAACTATTTTAAAATCATGAATTTTATTTTCATAATCAAATTCTAAAATGTATTTGACCCCATTGTATAACCCCAAAGAAATTCCCTTTAAAAAAGACTGGGGGCAGCTCTGTGTACACAGAGATCCAAAGCGGGCATCCGCCTTATTCCCTCTATTTAATTATCTCTTACTGAATCAAAGGGATTGATAACCGCATTGTACCATAAATGGAGACTAATTACCCCACCTTATTTATATTTATTATATAAGTATTAAGGATTTGTGGCGGGCACCATTTTGGTTAGTCAGATGTCTAAAGAAATCTTACCCCGGTCCAAATATAAGTACATTGGACCGGAATAAGTGATGTACCTGACTAGTCAGTGAGGAGGAAAGGAGATAAAAGAGGGGGAACCCTCATAAGTACCACGAGGGACCAAACCACAGGTGTAACCAGGAAACGGAAATAAAGGCAGTCCAAACCTGCAAAAGGAAGGATGGTTGGAGGGCCATTGAGATCCCCAGGAAAAGAACATGTCCATAGCCCAGGGTTGGCTTTCCAACCTGACCCCTCATATGAAATACCCCCATACTGGAGGCAAACGTCACCCCCAATCCTTTAAAAGATAGGGGGTAAAAAGGGGAAAGAGGGAAGACAAAAGTAAATCTCCTTCCCACATAACCGCACCAAAAATTGCGGGAAATGCCTACATCCAGCTGCAAGGTCCAAAAAGGACACCCCACGGAATGATGAGGCAGGGGGTTAGGTCGTCTATTGAGGACCTAGCGGTGTATATTACACCTAATTAAATTAGGGGTCACAGATGGAAAGCTTTCCCACATTGGGAGTCACCCATTCGTTGGAAAGAAAAAAAAACAAAAAGCCAGGACACTCAGGAAGAACCCAAGGAAAAAAAGAGGAACCCGAATCAAGAGGTTTTAAGTAGGTCACAGAAAAGGCAAAGGTGGAGAAGTATTCCAGAGGGCTAAAAAAATCAAATTTAGGGATCACTATGGATCCAGAAAGCAGGACAATTCCAATCTATCATTCAGACCTAAATTGAGTCCAGCTCCAGACATCCAGTCCAGGAGAATTACGTTGCGAACGGAGAGCTGGGAGCTGAACCCAATCCCCATTAGTAAACATATGATGGGCACGCAGAGGAGGATCCACTCGCCAAGGGAGATAGCTCTTGGGGTGAAGGCCCAATGGGAAGAGAGAATTATCAAGGATGGGAAGGAATGGAGTAGGCCAGTCCACGGAGATATAAACAATTATGTCTGTGTTTTGCCAAAGTCTTAAAGAGAATCTGTATTGTTAAAATCACACAAAAGTAAACATAACAGTGTGTTAGGGGACATCTCCTATTACCCTCTGTCACAATTTCGCCGCTCCCCGCCGCATTAAAAGTAGTCAAAAACAGTTTTAAAAAGTTTGTTTGTAAACAAACAAAATGGCCACCAAAACAGGAAGTAGGTTGATGTACAGTATGTCCACACATTGATAGATTTGTGTGTTTCTTTCCCCCTGCAGCTCACCGAAGAGTTACAAGCTGATTGTTGTTTCTACTTGCAGACAGCTCTGCCCGGTTGTCTAATTCTGCAGTATGTGACTCATCAGTATGTGAACAGAGGATTTATCCAGCTTGTGAAAGATAAGAGAGCAGAGAAAAGCTGGCTAATGTAAACAACACACACACACAGGGGAGTGTGCATAGAGGGGGCATGCATAGCAGATCACACTGAAGAGTTGGCAGCCTTCCAGACACAGGACGACAAGTCCGACAGGGGAAAGATAAGCTGATTTCTTACAGAGATGGTGATAGTAGAAAGTGCTGCAGTAAGCCAGAGCACATTAGAATAGGTTTAGGAACCTGTAGGATGGTAGAAAACACAATGACATTTTTGTTACAGAGTCCCTTTAATAGTATACGAGATTAAGTTCATGGCCGGGTTTGGTCTAGTTTACTACATTTTTAATATTTTATTATTAGTGTTTGTATGAGAGTTCATTAAATCTTACCCCATAAAAAAAATCTGTACTTTCTATCACTGAGACTGCAATCACAGTCTTCCTTAAGCAACATAATCTGGAAAGTTCAGTTTTTTTTTTCTATAAAAAGACACAGAACATTTAAATATTGCACTTTTCTCCTGGTGGACTCAAAGCGCTAGAACTGCAGCCACTAGGACACGCTCTATAGGTAGTAGCAGTATTAGGGAGTCTTGCCTAAGGCCTCCTTATTGAATAGGTGCTGGTTTGCTGAACAGGAAGAGCTGATGTTCAAACCTTGGTCTCCTGTGTCAGAGACAGAGCCTTTAACCAGTACACTCTCCAACCACAGCTCACTATCCAACCACAGCTGGTTAGATGTATTATAGTTCCATGTCAGAAAGTATAACATAACTGAGATTTTAATGTCTTTTTCTACTGACAATCACAACAGCACAGGCAGAATGCAGGTTTTCCCTTTGCACATTTTGGTCTTATTGTAATGAAACTGAAAAGACCCATTCCTTTGCACTGAATCGCAGTGTTGGGTAAACCCGCTTAGAATGAGATCATTCTGTTTTTTGGATTGTAACCAAGGACCTAGGTTGACAATCCTGGATTTAGAGCTGTGCTGATTCCATTGTTCCTGTAGCACAGAGCACTGGATGGGTGGGCTGGATAGGACTACTCATCCAGCCACTGATGCTCCCACATCAGTGACCATAGTATAGAGAGCGGTACTTCTTAAGTATGCGTGCCCAGAATTCTCTCAGCCTCGGCTACTCTGTATAGCGAGGCAGGAACACAATAATACGTTATTATTTTCCATTCAAGTGCCCTTTAACTGCAGGATACATAAAACGCATGCTGGTTTGGAAGAGTCTACTGCAGAAATTAAAATCAATGTCAGCAATATTAACAATCTGAGATATACCAATGATACGACTGATGGATGGAACTGAGGTAGAGTTGAAAGGCCTGTTGATCAGGCTCGTGCAGAGGGGGCTCCTTTTCCGAAGAAAAGGAAGCCATGACCCCCTGGCTGTGATAAGCTCTGCCCACCACATGCAGTAAGCTTCACCCACCAGCCTCTGGAAGCTCCTCCCCATCTGGAACACTTTGGAGTAAAGAGGTCCCTTACAGGAATCCTAGTGTAACCATCCCCGCAGCTGTGTGGAAGCAGGTAAGTTGGTGTCTCCATGACAGCAGTGACCTCTCCCTCCCCAGCATTCACAGTGACCTCTCCCTCAACCTTGCTCCCAAAGTGACCTCTCCATCCCCCAGCACCCACATTGACCTTTCCCTCCCCCAATGGCACCCTTCCTGTCCTGAGCTGCACCCATAGTGACCTCCCTTTAGCAACTAAACTGACTTCTCCCTCCCCTAACATCCCCAGTGACCTCTCCCTCCCCCAGCACCCTCAATGACTTTGCCTTCCTGCAGCACACACACACTAACCTCTAATTCTCCCAACATCCACCCACACCCCTTCCCCCATAGCTGGCACCCAGTACTCACACTCGCATGACACCAAGTACTTGCACCCAGGCCTGACATTGCACCCAGTACACACACCTGCACACAGCCTCCACATGTCACTCACTATCTGCACCAAGCACCCACTTAACCAGTACCCGCACACAAAGTACCTGCATTTAAAACCCATGTGACACCCAATGCCCACCCATAGACTGCACCAAGTACAGGCACTGCACCAAGTATTTGCACCCTTGTCAGACCCAGTACCTGCACCCTACATAACATCCAGTGCATGCATCTAGATCTCACATGGCACTAAGTATCTGCAATCAACACCTGCATGACACTAGATACCCAACCATAGCCAGAACTCACATGATACCCTGTACCCGAGAGATGCCTGGACTGTTAGAATACCTATAGCCCCACCAAAAGTTTAGAGAATGCACAAATACTGTTTTTCAGATTATTATAGAAATAAGCATATACCCCAGAACGTTATGAAGAGTGATCAGATGAATTGCCAAGTTCTTATTTGCCATGAAAATATACTTAAGCCCAAAAAACTAATTTCCACTACATTTCATCCCTGCCACAAAAGGACCTGCTGAGATTGTTTAGTACAATCAATGCTGATTGAGTTAGAACAGCAGACTAAATGCTTTAAAAGGAGGGCAACGCTTGAAATCATTGCTCTCCCTCCAAGGCTGGTTTTATTAACAATGGGGCTCCAGGGCAAAATTATTCCAGGGGTCCCAACAGATATCCCTTACCAAAAACAGCATAAGGGCCCTTTGTTGCAGCAAAATTTCCCTCCTGGGCCCCTGAGCCAGCTGCTGAGCCTCCCTCCTAATCGCCTCCCAACTTGACTGTGCTCCCCAGGGCCCCTGCAGAGTCTCAGTGTTTCACCTGCCCTGAGGCAATTGCCCCTTTTGCCTCTATGGTAATGCCAGCCCTTTCTCCCTGTTAACCATGGTAACACTGGCATAACGATAGGGCCTGCAGCCCCTGCCCCCGCGGGGGGCCCTTTGGGCCCGCTTGGGGCCGTTTTGGGAGGCTGGAGGGGTCGCAGCATGAGGGGAAAACCATGCTGCACTTCGGTGGGGAGGGGGGATGGTCCCCACGCCCTCTCCTCGGGCTCTCCCCTCCAGCGTTGAATAGTTTGTGTATGCAGGCTTCCGTGCGTTCCAGTGTGGACGTTTCTCCCTCTAGTGTCTGATGTGACTTCCTGTATAAACAGGAAGTTGCGTCACAGGCTAGAGAGAGGAACATCCACGCCGAAGTGCAGCATGGCTTTCCCCTCATGCTGCGACCCCTCCAGCCCCCCAAAACGGCCCCAAGCAGGCCCCGAGGGGGGGCCACTTAGTATTTCTGCAGGGGGGCCCGGTGGGACCTTGTTACGCCCCTGCATGGTTACCTTCAAGAAAACACATACAGTCATAATTGTGCTGCGTAAAAAGGGCTTTACAGGCAAGGATATTGCTGCTATCAAGATTACACCTAAATCAGCCATTTATTTGATCATGAAGAACTTCAAGGAGAGAGGTTCAGTCATTGTGAAGAAGGCTTCATGGCTCTAAAGAAAGTCAAGCAAGCATCAGGACTGGAAGCAGGTGTTTTTTTGGCATAAGGCGGTCACCACTGGTCGCCGAAATCAGGTGCCCCATAGCAGCAATGTAATAGGGTCAGGGTAATTTGGGGCTTTGGTGGTTGCCGGACCCTCAATTACATCTCCCTCTGAATTGCGACAACTCAGAGGGGGCATATTATTCAATGCCACAGGGGAGTTTTGCGGCAGCAGAGAGAACCATCATTCGACTCCACTGGCGCCCAACTCACCGGTGACGTGTTCATACGTACGCCTAGGACCAGCTCCTAAAGCTGATTCAGCTGCAGGATCAGGGAGTCACCAGTGCAGAGCTTACTCAGGAATGGCATTAGGCAGTGCATCTGCCTGCATAGTGAGGCAAAGAATTTTGGAGGATGGCCTGGTGTCATTGGGCTAAACTTTGACCCTCTACATCACAGTCAGCAGACACATGTCAGCCAATCAGGCTGCACTCCCTCCTGGAACCCCGATCCCCCTGTAAAAAAGCAGCAGCATCGGCCATGTTCTCTCTCTCTGCTGATGCTGCTGTAGTTAGAGTGACACTGCATAGATAGAGTCCACAGACAGTTGCCAGGCCAGCTGGGATTTGTAGTCCCACCACTGGCAGCACACTGTATTACCATACCATTGCATACCTTTTCACTATATTTGTGATTTAACTTACTAAAGTATAGCTGTCTTTGTGGGTGACACTGCATAAAGATACAGCCCACAGACAGTTGCCAGCCAGGCCAGCTGCGATTTGTAGTCCCACCACTGTCAGCACACTCTACCAGTGCATGCCTTTCCACTGTATCTGTGATTGAACGTACTATACCATAG
This sequence comes from Hyperolius riggenbachi, assembly GCF_040937935.1. Classification (NCBI taxonomy): domain Eukaryota; kingdom Metazoa; phylum Chordata; class Amphibia; order Anura; family Hyperoliidae; genus Hyperolius; species Hyperolius riggenbachi. The sequence goes on along the minus strand of NC_090651.1, from coordinate 228,500,044 downwards.
CTACCTTTGTGATGACACTGCATACAGCCCACAGAGAGACAGGGACAGTTAGCTAGGCTGTTCTTTATTGCTGAAACCACCCCAAAATCAAAACGTGTGTACGTGTGTGTGTGTGTGTGTGTACGTGTGTGTGTGTGTACGTGTGTGTGTGTACACGTGTGTGTGTGTGTACGTGTGTGTGTGTACGTGTGTGTGTGTACGTGTGTGTGTGTACGTGTGTGTGTGTACGTATGTGTGTGTGTGTACGTGTGTGTACGTGTGTGCGTGTGCGTGTGCGTGTGTGTGTCAGACACTGCATACAGGGCAGGCCACAGTCATTGCCTTGCAGTTCTACTATCGTCTTATGCCTATTACAAGTCAGCACACTGTCTATCATCAAAAGCTGTGCTTAGCTTCCAACTTTATCTGTTATTGATATCTGTGTGGGTTACACACTGCATACAGGCCACAGTCAGTTGCTGGCCCTTGTAGTTCTACTATACTCTTCTAACTATTGCAAGCAGGCCATCACACTGTCTATCATAAGCAGTGCTTAGCTTGCAACTCTATTTTTGTGATTGAAAGTACTATGTAGGATATGTGTGTGTGTGTGTGTGTGTGTGTGTGTGTGTGTGTGTGTGTGTGTGTGTGTGTGTGTGTGTGTGTGTGTGTGTGTGTGTGTGTGTGTGTGTGTGTGTGTGTGTGTGTGTGTGTGTGTGTGTGTGTGTGTGTGTGTGTGTGTGTGTGTGTGTGTGTGTGTGTGTGTGTGTGTGTGTGTGTGTGTGTGTGTGTGTGTGTGTGTTAACCACTTGAGGACCTAGGGCTTTCTACCCCTTAAGGACCGGCCACTTTTTTTCCATTCAGACCACTGCAGCTTTCACGGTTTATTGCTCGCTCATACAACCTACCACCTAAATGAATTTTGGCTCCTTTTCTTGTCACTAATACAGCTTTCTTTTGGGGCTATTTGATTGCTCCTGCGATTTTTACTTTTTATTATATTCATCAAAAAAGACATGAATTTTGGCAAAAAAATGATTTTTTTAACTTTCTGTGCTGACATTTTTCAAATAAAGTAAAATTTCTGTATACATGCAGCGCGAAAAATGTGGACAAACATGTTTTTGATAAAAAAAAAAACCCATTCAGTGTATATTTATTGGTTTGGGTAAAAGTTATAGCGTTTACAAACTATGGTGCAAAAAGTGAATTTTCCCATTTTCAAGCATCTCTGACTTTTCTGACCCCCTGTCATGTTTCATGAGGGGCTAGAATTCCAGGATAGTATAAATACCTCCCAAATGACCCCATTTTGGAAAGAAGACATCCCAAAGTATTCACTGAGAGGCATAGTGAGTTCATAGAAGATATTTTTTGTCACAAGTAAGCGGAAAATGACACTTTGTGAGAAAAAAAAAAAGTTTCCATTTCTTCTAACTTGCGACAAAAAAAAATGAAATCTGCCACGGACTCACCATGCCCCTCTCTGAATACCTTGAAGGGTCTACTTTCCAAAATGGGATCATTTGTGGGGTGTGTTTACTGTCCTGACATTTTGGGGGGTGCTAAATTGTAAGCACCCCTGTAAAGCCTAAAGGTGCTCATTGGACTTTGGACCCCTTAGCGCAGTTAGGCTGCAAAAAAGTGCCACACATGTGGTATTGCCATACTCAGGAGAAGTAGTATAATGTGTTTTGGGGTGTATTTTTACACATACCCATGCTGGGTGGGAGAAATATCTCTGTAAATGACAATTTGTTAATTTTTTTTACACACAATTGTCCATTTACAGAGATATTTCTCCCACTCAGCATGGGTATGTGTAAAAATACACCACAAAACACATTATACTACTTCTCCTGAGTACGGCGATACCACATGTGTGGCACTTTTTTGCACCCTAACTGCGCTAAAGGGCCCAAAGTCCAATGAGTACCTTTAAGATTTCACAGGTCATTTTGAGAAATTTCGTTTCAAGACTACTCCTCACGGTTTAGGGCCCCTAAAATGCCAGGGCAGTATAGGAACCCCACAAATGACCCCATTTTAGAAAGAAGACACCCCAAGGTATTCCGTTAGTAGTATGGCGAGTTCATAGAAGATTTTATTTTTTGTCACAAGTTAGCGGAAAATGACACTTTGTGAAAAAACACAATTAAAATCAATTTCCGCTAACTTTTGACAAAAAATAAAAACTTCTATGAACTCACCATACTCCTAACGGAATACCTTGGGGTGTCTTCTTTCTAAAATGGGGTCATTTGTGGGGTTCCTATACTGCCCTGGCATTTTAGGGGCCCTAAACCGTGAGGAGTAGTCTTGAAACGAAATTTCTCAAAATGACCTGTGAAATCCTAAAGGTACTCATTGGACTTTGGGCCCTTTAGCGCAGTTAGGGTGCAAAAAAGTGCCACACATGTGGTATCGCCATACTCGGGAGAAGCAGTACAATGTGTTTTGAGGTGTATTTTTACACATACCCATGCTGGGTGGGAGAAATACCTCTGTAAATGGACAATTGTGTGTAAAAAAATCAAAAGATTGTCATTTACAGAGGTATTTCTCCCACCCAGCATGGGTATGTGTAAAAATACACCTCAAAACACATTGTACTACTTCTCCCGAGTACGGCGATACCACATGTGTGGCACTTTTTTGCACCCTAACTGCACTAAGGGGCATAAAGTCCAATGAGTACCTTTAGGATTTCACAGGTCATTTTTGTTTCAAGACTACTCCTCACGGTTTAGGGCCCCTAAAATGCCAGGGCAGTATAGGAACCCCACTAATGACCCCATTTTAGAAAGAAGACACCCCAAGGTATTCCGTTAGGAGTATGGTGAGTTCATAGAAGTTTTTATTTTTTTGTCACAAGTTAGCGGAAATTGATTTTAATAGTTTTTTTTCACAAAGTGTCATTTTCCGCTAACTTGTGACAAAAAATAAAATCTTCTATGAACTCACCATACTCCGTACGGAATACCTTTGGGTGTCTTCTTTCTAGAATGGGGTCATTTGTGGGGTTCCTATACTGCCCTGGCATTTTAGGGGCCCTAAACCGTGAGGAGTAGTCTTGAAACCAAATGTCGCAAAATGACCTGTGAAATCCTAAAGGTACTCATTGGACTTTGGGCCCCTTAGCGTACTTAGGGTGTAAAAAAGTGCCACACATGTGGTACCGCTGTACTCAGGAGAAGTAGTATAATGCGTTTTGGGGTGTATTTTTACACATACCCATGCTAAGTGGGAGAAATATCTCTGTAAATGACAATTGTTTGATTTTTTTACACACAATTGTCCATTTACATAGAAATTTCTCCCACCCAGCATGGGTATGTGTAAAAATACACCCCAAAACACATTATACTACTTTTCCTGAGTACGGCGGTACCACATGTGTGACACTTTTTTGCAGCCTAGGTGCGCTAAGGGGCCCAACGTCCTATTCACAGGTCATTTTGAAGCATTTGTTTTCTAGACTACTCCTCGCGGTTTAGGGCCCCTAAAATGCCAGGGCAGTATAGGAACCCCACAAGTGACCCCATTTTAGAAAGAAGACACCCCAAGGTATTCCGTTAGGTGTATGGCAAGTTCATAGAAGATTTTATTTTTTGTCACAAGTTAGTGAAAAATGACACTTTGTGAAAAAAAACCAATAAAAATTATTTTCCGCTAACTTTTGACAAAAAATAAAATCTTCTATGAACTCGTCATACACCTAACATAATACCTTGGGGTGTCTTTTTTTTCTAAAATGGGGTCACTTGTGGGGTTCCTATACCGCCCTGGCATTTTACAGGCCCAAAACCGTGAGTAGTCTGGAAACCAAATGTCTCAAAATGACTGTTCAGGGGTATAAGCATCTGCAAATTTTGATGACAGGTGGTCTATGAGGGGGTGAATTTTGTGGAACCGGTCATAAGCAGGGTGGCCTTTTAGATGACAGGTTGTATTGGGCCTGATCTGATGGATAGGAGTGCTAGGGGGGTGACAGGAGGTGATTGATGGGTGTCTCAGGGGGTGGTTAGAGGGGAAAATAGATGCAATCAATGCACTGGGGAGGTGATCGGAAGGGGGTCTGAGGGTTTGGCCGAGTGATCAGGAGCCCACACGGGGCAAATTGGGGCCTGATCTGATGGGTAGGTGTGCTAGGGGGTGACAGGAGGTGATTGATGGGTGTCTCAAGGTGTGATTAGAGGGGAGAATAGATGCAAGCAATGCACTGGCGAGGTGATCAGGGCTGGGGTCTGAGGGCATTCTGAGGGTGTGGGCGGGTGATTGAGTGCCCTAGGGGAAGATAGGGGTCTAATCTGATAGGTAGCAGTGACAGGGGGTGATTGATGGGTAATTAGTGGGTGTTTAGGGTAGAGAATAGATGGAAACACTGCGCTTGGGTGGTGATCTGTTGTCGGATCTGCGGGCGATCTATTGGTGTGGGTGGGTGATCAGTTTGCCCACAAGGGGCAGGTTAGGGGCTGATTGATGGGTGTCAGTGACAGCGGGTGATTGATGGGTGTCAGTGACAGGGGGTGATTGATTGGTGATTGATAGGTGATTGACAGGTAATCAGTGGGTTATTACAGGGGAGAACAGATGTAAATATTGCACTGGCGAATTGATAAGGGGGGGGTCTGAGGGCAATCTGAGATTGTAGGCGGGCGATTGGATGCCCGCAAGGGGCAGATTAGGGTCTGATCTGATGGGTAACTGTGACAGGTGGTGATAGGGGGTGATTGATGGGTGATTGATGGGTAATTAGTGGGTGTTTAGAGGAGAGAATAGATGGAAACACTGCGCTTGGGTGGTGATCTGATGTCGGATCTGCGGGCGATCTATTGGTGTGGGTGGGTGATCAGTTTGCCCGCAAGGGGCAGGTTAGGGGCTGATTGTTGGGTGGCAGTGACAGGGGGTGATTGATGGGTGATAGGTGATTGGCAGGTGATTGACAGGTGATCAGTGGGTTATTACAGGGAAGGACAGATGTAATTAATGCACTGGCGAATTGATAAGGGGGGGGGGGGTCAGAGGGCAATCTGAGCGTGTGGGCGGGTGATTGGGTGCCCGCAAGGGGCAGATTAGGGTCTGATCTGATAGGTAACAGTGACAGGTGGTGATAGGGGGTGATTGATGGGTGATTGATGGGTAATTAGTGGGTGTTTAGAGAAGATAACAGATGTAAACGATACATTTGGGAGGTAATCTGACGGCGGGTTTGCGGGCGATCTAATGGTGTGGGTGGGTGATCAGATTGCCCGCAAGGGGCAGGTTAGGGGCTGATTGATGGGTGGCAGTGACAGGGGGTGATTGATGGGTGATAGGTGATTGGCAGGTGATTGACAGGTGATCAGTGGGTTATTACAGGGAAGAACAGATGTAATTAATGCACTGGCGAATTGATAAGGGGGGGTCTGAGGGCAATCTGAGCGTGTAGGCAGGTGATTGGGTGCCCGCAAGGGGCAGATTAGGGTCTGATCTGATAGGTAACAGTGACAGGTGGTGATAGGGGGTGATTGATGGGTGATTGATGGGCAATTAGTGGGTGTTTAGAGGAGAGAATAGATGTAAACAATGGAGTTGGGAGGTGATCTGATGTCGGATCTGTGGGCGATCTATTGGTGTGGGGGGGTGATCAGATTGCCCGCAAGGGGCAGGTTAGGGGCTGATTGATGGGTGGCAGTGACAGGGGGTGATTGACGGGTGATTGACGGGTGATTGACGGGTGATTGACGGGTGATTGACAGGTGATTGACAGGTGATTGACAGGTGATCAGGAGGATAGATGCATACAGTAAACAGGGGGGGGTGGTCTGGGGGGGGGGGTCTGGGGAGAATCTGAGGGGTGGGGGGTGATCAGGAGGGGGCAGGGAGCAGGGGGGGGATAAAAAAAAAAATAGCGTTGACAGATAGTGACAGGGAGTGATTGATGGGTGATTAGGGGGGTGATTGGGTGCAAACAGGGGTCTGGGGGGTGGGCAGGGGGGGGTCTGATGGGTGCTGTGGGCGATCTGGGGCAGGGGAGGGAGAAATCAGTGTGCTTGGGTGCAGACTAGGGTGGCTGCAGCCTGCCCTGGTGGTCCCTCGGACACTGGGACCACCAGGGCAGGAGGCAGCCTGTATAATACACTTTGTAAACATTACAAAGTGTATTATACACTTTGTATGCGGCGATCGCGGGGTTAACATCCCGCCGGCGCTTCCGTATAGCCGGCGGGATGTTGCGGCGAGCGAGCGGTGACAGGCGCCGGCGGAGGATCGCGTCACGGATGACGCGATCGCTCCGCCCATGCCCTTAAATGGACCGCCGCCTCTGTGGGTGAGGCCGTCCTGCAGGGCTCCACTTCCCCGCCGCCCCTGTGTAGTGGGCGGTCGGGAAGTGGTTAAAGTACACAGCCCAGTGATACACACACACACACACAGCTGCTGTGTATTTGACACGGATTGTGTGCCTCTTTGTGATTACACACACACAATGTCTACCACTATTGAATATTGTCGTGGTTGACTGGCTTAAACAGCACACCACATCTTCTACAGCTTCTGCTCAGAACCTCTGTGACTCACCATCCACCTCCTGCTCTGCTTTCCCACAAAAATTAGCACTACCAGTAGCAACACAGCTGCTCCACTTGATGTGTCAGATGACTTATTTACACATGAGGCATTTATTGATACACTTGGGGTCATCCAGCCAACACGCCCTTCAAGGCCTGCTGTTGCCACCACCCGCAAGCCGACATTCCAAAGCTCACCAGTGTGGCATTTTTTTTTGTTTGTGTGCCTCCGATACCCGCAATTAGAGATGGCCCGAACCTCCGATTTTAGGTCCGCGAAAGGGGTTCGCGAACTTCCGCAAAAGGTTCGGTTTGCGCAAACTTCCGCGAACCATAATAGACTTCAATGGGGATGCAAACTTTGAAAACTAGAAACATTTATGCTGGCCACAAAAGTAATGGAAAAGATGTTTCAAGGGGTCTAACACCTGGAGGGGGCATGGATGAGTGGGATAGACGCCAAAAGTCCCGGGGAAAAATCTGGATTTGACGCAAAGCAGCGTTTTAATGGCAGAAATCACATTGAATGCAAAATTGCAGGACTAAAGTGCTTTCAAACATCTTGCATGTGTATACATCAATCAGGGAGTGTAATTAGAGTACTGCTTCACACTGACACACCAAACTCACTGTGTAACGCACCGCAAACCGCTGTTTGCGTAGTGACGGCTGTGCTGGACTGGTGCGCTCCATGGCCAGAGTGCAGGCCATGGCGGTGTTTAAGCCCATATGGTCGCCGGGCTGTGGTAGCTCAATGATAGTACAGTGACTGTCCAGCTGATCAAATTTGGTCTGTCCACAATGAAGCAACAACCTTATTATCTTTGGTGTGCCACCCCCCTGAGACACTCATATAGCCGGCGGTCATTGCTTCATTGTGATATGCAAGCCCCTTCACCGCGGCAAGGTAATGATCACGAAGGGGAATGGGCACATGTACATGCCTTTTGTTTTGTTGTTGCAGCTGCACTGCAGGCAGAAAAATTAGGCAGGCATGTACACGCACCAGAATAATTAGTATAGCGGCCGCTGCAAGCAGCGGCCTTAAAAATTCAGGAATCCGCCTGGAGTCCTGGACTCTGTTGGTGGTGGCGGAGAAGGCAAGCGGCCTGCAGGCAGAGATGCTGTGTGTGGGGACTGACTTCGTCTTCGGGCGGGCAGTAGCCCTCCGGGATCCATGCCTCATTCATTTTGATAAAAGGTGAGGTACTGAACACTTTTGTGACTTGGGCGACTTCTCTTCTCAGTGACAATGCCTCTAGCTGCACTGAAGGTCCTTTCTGACAGGACGCTTGAGGCAGGGTAAGACAGAAGTTGGATGGCAAATTGGGACAGCTCTGGCCACAGGTCAAGCCTGTGCACCTAGGGCCCTGTGCAATTACCAAACTTTAGCGCTGGCGAGTTCTTAAATTAGGCGTCAGCAAGGTCACCTAATGCAATTGCATTTAACACCCCCCAGGGCGGAAAAGAACTCGCTTGGGCGATATAATCGCCCAGCAAGTTCCTTTCCCCCTATGCAATTGCATTTTGCACCCCCCGGGAAGCGATTCTTCCCGCCAAACATAGGTGCTAACTTTTCACCTGCTCTGAGCAGGCGAAAAGACCTATCGCCGGTGTCTGCGGGCTGTTTTTGGCATCTGGGAGCCTCCTTTACTAAGGAAACCCCAGATGCCAGGGATTTAAATAGGTAAAGGAGTCAGTTTTGACTCCTTACCTATTTAAAATGTAACAAAAAAACATACCTCCATCGTTCCGGCTCGCCGCATGTCCCACGCCGCTCCTCCGCTCATCTCTGTCTCTGTGAGTAATCTTGGAGCCCGGCAAAGCATCTTTGAGTCTCCCGCCGGGGCTCCCCATTCATCCACTAGGTGGCCCAATGAGAATCATCCAGATTCTAATTGGACCAATGAGAATCAGGATAATTCTCATTGGGCCACCTAGTGAATGAATGGGCAGGCCCGGCGGGAAACTCAAAGATGCTTTAACGGGCTCCAAGAATACTCACAGAGACAGAGATGAGCGGAGGAGCGGCGTGGGACATGCGGCGAGCCGGAACGATGGAGGTATGTTTTTTCAGAATTTCCCGGCAGCGACGAGCGGCAGGAGGCGACGGGCGGCGGGTAAGAGCCTTGCGACGATGCGCGCATCTCCCGGGGAGCGAGGCTGCAGTGGTGTGGTGCTGAAGGACAGCTCTCCAGCACTAATGCCTCGCTCCACATCGCTGGCCACACAGGAGCATCGCTCAGCGAATACCTAGTATTCGCCTGAGTTATGCTCCTTTACGCAAGGACATTGCTCAGGTGAAACTGGCAATTGAATTTGCCGGTAAATCCTGAGCGATGTGAGGAGATAAGAAGCTCGCATGTTTTCAGCTTCTTATCTCCTCGAATTGCATATGGCCCCTAGTGCGCACCCAGTACTCCAAGGGTTCATCGCTGCTCAGTGTCTACATCCACACTTAAAGCCAGGTAGTCCGCTACCGGCGTTGGTGGAGGGTGGAGCCGGAAGTGCTAAGGCGAGGCGTTGGACTAAAGAATGTCTGCATGTCCGACATCACCATGAGATCGCTGGAGCGTCCTGTCCTTGGCTGCGTGGACATGGGAGAAGGTTTACTGGCACTGGTACCTTTATTGCGTTGTGCTGTGATATCACCCTTATACTCATTGTAAAGCATACTTGCCAGCTTGTTCTGCATGTGCTGCATCCTTTCTGCCTTCAGGTGAATTGGTAACATGTCTGCCACTTTGTGCCTATACCGCGGGTCTAGTAGCGTGGCCACCCAGTACAGCTCATTCCCCTTGAGTTTTTTTATACGGGGGTCCCTCAACAGGCTGGACAGTATGAAAGACGCCATCTGCACAAAGTTGGATCCAGACGTACTCTCCCATCTCCTCTTGCTCTTTGTCAGTGACGTCAGGTAAGTCCTCCTCCTCCTCCCCCCAGCCACGAACAATACCACGGGGACGTCGAGCAGCACAAGCCCCCTGCGACGCCTGCTGCGGTTGTTCTTCTGCTGCTGCCTCCTCCTCCACAGAAACACATTCCTCATCATCCGAGTCTGACTCCTCTTCCCCACACGACTCTTCGTCCTCCTCCCCCCTCTGTGCTGCTGCAGGTGTTGAGGAAACATCTGGTTCTGATTTTAATTGCTCCCACAACTGTTCCTGCCGTAACTGTTCCTCTTCACGCTCCTCCACAGCTTGATCCACCACTCTACACACGGCACACTCCAGGAAGTAAGCGTAGGGGATCAGGTCACTGATGGTGCCTTCACTGCGACTCACCAGCCTGCATGCATTTCGCATCAGTGTCCAGTTGTTGGGCCACAACATCCCCATCTCCCCAGATTGTGTCCTTCTACTGAAATTGTAGAGGTACTGGGTGACGGTTTTCTCCTGTTCTATCAGGCCAGAGAAAATGAGCAGGGTTGAATTCCAGTGAGTATGGCTATCACATATCAAGCATCTCACCGGCAAGTTGTTTCTCCGCTGAATGTCCACAAAGTGTGCCCTGGCCGTATAAGAAATGTCCACACAACTTCCTGGCCTGCTTCAGGACGTCCTCTAAGCCTGGGTACTTTGACACAAATCTTTCAATGACTAGATTCAACACATGTGCCATGCAGGGCACGTGTCAGCTTTCCCAAATTCAAAGCGGAAAGGAGATTGCTGCTGTTGTCACACACCACGTTGCCGATTTTCAGCTGGTACGGGGTCAGCCAGGAGAGCTGCTCCAGTGTGACTCTCCGCTTTGAGGCAAGACATGTCTAAGATGGCGTGACACCATCGTACCTGGTATGCAGCATAGGCCCTGGGGAGATAGGGCTGTGTAGCTGGAGAGGAGATCGCGGCACCAGCCAAGGAGGAGGAGGATGACGACAGTGAATAGGATGTAGCAGGTGGAGAGGAGGTGGCAGAAGGCCTGCCTGCAAGCCGTGGAGGTGTCACAAGTTGGTCCGCTGCACAGCCACGTACTCCCTGCTTGCCATCGGTCACCAGGTTGACCCAATGGGCTGTGTAAGTAATGTAGTGGCCCTGACCGTGCTTGGCAGACCAGGCATCCGTGGTCAGGTGGACCCTTGACCCAACACTGTGTGCCAGAGATGACACCACTTGCTTCTCCACGTCTTGTTGCAGTTTGGGTATCACCTTTTTAGAGAAATAATTGCGGCCTGGCATCTTTTACTGCAGTGTCCCAATGGCCACAAATTTACGGAAGGCCTCAGAGTCCACCAGCTTGTATGGTAACAGCTGGGGAGCTAACAGTTCCGCCACGCCAGCTGTCAGACGCCGGGCAAGGGGGTGACTGGCAGAAATTGGCTTCTTCCGCTCAAAGATTTCCTTCACAGACACCTGGCTGCTGTGGGCAGAGGAGCAGGAACCGCTCAAGGTCAGAGGCAGAGTGGGGGAGGGTGGCTTTAAAGGTGCAAGGGAGAAAGTGGCTGAAGACGCTTCACCTGAAGGAGGAAGAGGAGAAGGAGGGTGACTTTTCTTCTGTGTGCTGCTTTTCCTCTGGTGGTCTTCCCATTGCAGTTTGTGCCTTTTCTCCATGTGCCTTCGGAAGGCACTAGTCCCTACGTGAGTGTTGGCCTTTCCACGGCTCAATTTTTGGAGGCAGAGAGAACAGATGGCTTTGCTCCGATCTGAGGCACACACACTAAAAAATTTTCAAACCGCTGAGCCCCACTGGGGTGATGGCACTATGGTGGCCTCAGCAGCTGATGTTGAAGGGCATGTTGGCTGGCTGTCCATAGGTGGCGATACATGGCGCTGGACACTGCCACCAGCTGTTTCTGATAACGAGCTCCCCCTGCTTCTTTCAGCAACTCGTCTCCTCCTCCTACTCTCTGACTCCCCCTCTGAACTGTCCCCTTGGTCATCTTGTCTCTTAGGAACCTATGTGGGATCCGTATCATCATCATCATCAATCATCCTGCCCAGCTTCGCTTGCCACATACACCTCCAAAACTGCACCAACAGCAGGTACTTCCTCATCCTCCTCCTCACACGTTACGTCCATAGTGTCGCCTAACTCACACATATGAGGTGGTGTAACTTGCTTAGCACTTTCATCTTGTTGTTGCAGTAGTGGCTGGGAATCAGTGATTTCACCACCAATTAACTCCTGTGAAGTGTCAAATGCAGCGGATGTGGTGCTTGTAGTAGCGCTGGTGGCTGCGGGAGATGGTGTTCTGTGTTAAATAGTCAACCACGTCCTGACAATCTTGGGAGTTGATGACACGTGCCTTCTTCTGAGCACTGTACTTTGTCCAGGGCCGCACAAAATCACATCAACACGACCTCGCACAGACCTGCCGGTGCCGGGTGGCCTTCCTCTGGGTCTGCCTCTACCCCTTCCTGTACCTGTTTTGTCCGTATCGGGGGGATGAAGTGAAAGGTATGCACTGACTTGAGTAATACAATGTGCAGTCACACAGGTGCAGTTAACAGGTATGCACGGAGTGGTATATCACACTGCGTGCACTCACGTATGTAGGTGGGTGCACTAAACTCAACAGGTAGGTATATGCAGTGATGAGGTGGGTTCACTGAACACTAAAGGTAGGTATATGCAGTGATGAGGTGTATTCACTCAACACAAAAGGTAGGTATATGCAGTGAGGTGGGTTCACGCAACACAAAAAGCTAGGTATATGCAGTGATGAGGTGGGTTCACTGAACACAAAAGGTTCACCCCATAATGCTCCATTAGGGTCAACTTTGACCCTCTATATCACATTCGGCAGGCACATTGTAGCCAATCAGGCTACAATCAGTCCTGGAGCCACTCCCCCCCCCTTATATAAGGCAGGCTCCGCCGGCCATTACACTCACTTGTGTGCCTGCAATAGAAAGAGTAGGGTGAGCTGCTTCAGACGGTTTCTCCTAGGGAAAGATTAGTTAGGCTCTTGGCTTGTTAGCTTGTTCCTGGCTGATTGTTATTGCTAAAATAGCACCCCTCAAGTTCTCCTGATGTGTTTTTTTTTGTGTTGCTCACTGACATTGACATTATACAGCCCTATCGGTTGTAGCTGGACCTTGGTAATTGTTATTACTGTGCCAGCCAGGCCCTGCCTAACTTTCTATACTGGGACACCTACCTATGCTTAGCTAACTAATGAGGCACCTACCTATGCCTATCTATCTATACTGGGACACCTACCTACCTATACTGGGACTCCTACCTATGCCTAGCTAACTACTGGGGCACCTACCTATGCCTACCTACCTATACTGGGTCTCCTACCTATGCCTAGCTAACTACTCATGCACCTACCTATGCCTATCTACCTATACTGGGACACCTACCTATGCCTACCTACCTATACTGGGACTCCTACCTATGCCTAGCTAACTACTGAGGCACCTACCTATGCCTACCTACCTATACTGGGACTCCTACCTATGCCTAGCTAACTACTGGGGGACCTATCTATGCCTACCTACCTATACTGGGACTCCTACCTATGCCTACCTACATATAAGAAGATAACAAGGTTGTTGCTTCATTGTGGACAGAGCAAATTTGATCAGCTGGATAGTCACTGTTGTTCTTTCATTGAGCTACCACAGCCCGGCGACCATATGGGCTGGAAAACCGCCACGGCCTGCGCTCTGGCCATGCTGCGCACTAGTGTTGGGCGAACACCTGGATGTTCGGGTTCGGGCCGAACAGGCCGAACATGGGCCAGATGTTCGGCATATTCGGCCCGAACGCCGAACTTAATGGAAGTCAATGGGACCCCCGAACATGCCCATTTTTGGGGCCCTATGGGGTCGCAGGCATAAGGGGGGAGCATGCCCCGATCGCGGGGGGGGGGGCGGAAATTCCCCCCACCCCCTCCGCTAGCACTCCCCCCTCTGCCCGCTTCCCCATAAAAAAAGTTTAAGGCAAGTTAAATAGTACTTGGTGGCTGGCCTGGCACTGGCAGTGGAGTGAGGAGGAGGAGGAGTCCGAGTAGCAGAGTGACGCGTTGAGGCCGGGCAGCGGGCGGTTCAGCGGTAGTACCCTTGTGGTACTTCCGCCCTTTCTCTGACCTCACGTCCTCTGCATACGAGGGTACGCGTCACGCGTACCCTCGTATGCGTCATCACATAGAGGACGTAAGGTCAGAGAAAGGGCGGAAGTACCACAAGGGTACTACCGCTGAACCGCCCGCTGCCCGGCCTCAACGCGTCACTCCGCTACTCGGACTCCTCCTCCTCACTCCACTGCCAGTGCCAGGCCAGCCACCAAGTACTATTTAACTTGCCTTAAACTTTTTTTATGGGGAAGCGGGCAGAGGGGGGAGCGCTAGCGGAGGGGGTGGGGGGAATTTCCGACCCCCCCGCGATCGGGGCATGCTCCCCCCTTATGCCTGCGACCCCATAGGGGGGCCATATTGCGGCATGTTCGGGCGAACAGGGCCCTGTTCGGCCGAACAGGGGCCCTGTTCGGCGGCCATTCAGTAGTTCGGGGCGAACCCGAACTTAAAAGGCCGAACACCATCAGGTGTTCGGCCGAACTCGAACATCACCCGAACAGGGTGATGTTCTGCAGAACCCGAACAGTGGCGAACACTGTTCGCCCAACACTACTGCGCACCAGTCCAGCACGGCCGTCACTACGCAAACAGCCGTTTGCGGTGCGTTACACAGTGAGTGTGGTGTGTCAGTGTGAAGCAGTATTTTAATTATACTCCCTGATTGATGTATACACATGCAAGATGTTTTAAAGCACTTTAGGCCTGCAATTTAGCATTCAATGTGATGTCTGCCCTTAAAGGGAATGTCCAAGCAAAATAAAAAAATGAGTTTCACTTACCTGGGGCTTCTACCAGCCCCATGCAGCCATCCTGTGCCCTCGTAGTCACTCACTGCTGCTCCAGTCCCCCGCTGGCAGCATGCCGACCTCGGAGGTCGGCGGGACGCATTGCGTACATTTTTACGCATTTCCCTAGTGCAGGAACATTAACACATACATTTTTACGCATTACTGGTTCAATGCGTAAAAATTTACGCATTGAACCAGTAACGCGTAAAAATGTATGTGTTAATGTTCCTGCATTAGCGGGAATGCGTAAAAATGTACGCAATGCAGCCCCCGACCTCCGAGGTCGGCAAGCTGCCAGCGGGGGACTGGAGCAGCAGTAAATGACTAGGAGGGCACAGGATGGCTGCATGGGGCTGGTAGAAGCCCCAGGTAAGTGAAACTCATTTTTTTATTTTGCTTGAACCTTCCCTTTAAAACGCTGCTTTGCGCCAAATCCAGATTTTTTCCTGCCACTTTTGGCATGTATCACACTCCGCCACCTGGGGGTCCAGGTGTTAGACCCCTTGAAACATGTTTTCCATCACTTTTCTGGCCAGCATAAGTGTTTTTTAGTTTTCAAAGTTCGCCTCCCCATTGAAGTCTATTGCGGTTCGCGAAAGTTCGCGCGAACCGAACCTTCCGCGAAAGTTCGCAAACCGAAAATTGGAGGTTCGAACCATCTCTAGCAGTAAGGTGGGTTCACTCAACAGAAAAGGTAGGTATATGCAGTGATGAGGTGGGTTCACTGAACACAACAGGTACTAGGTATATGCAGTACTGGGTATTACAATATGCACCTGTCACACAGGTAGTCACTGAATGTGCTGGGCCTGGCTGGCAGTGGCACACACACAGTATGAATTAGCAAGGCTGTCTACGCAACGCAAGTGTCAGTGAGTGACACACAGAAAAAAAAAATATAACAAGAACAAGATGAGCTCTCAAAAGAGCTTTTGAGGGGTGCTATTTTAGCAATAACAATCAGCCAGGAGCAAGCTAACAAGCCTACAAGAGCCTAACTAATCTTTCCCTATGAGAGTCTGCCAGCAGCTGTCCTTTCACTAAGTAATGCAGGCACACGAGTGAGTGTAATGGCCGGCGGAGCCTGCCTTATATAAGGGAGGGGGGGGGGGGGGGGGCTCCAGGAGAGAGAGTAGCCTAATTGGCTACAATGTGCCTGCTGACTGTGGTGTAGAGGGTTGACCCTAATGGAGCATTATGGGGGCGAACCGAACTTCCGGGAAAGTTCGCCGGCGTAGGCGAACCACCGAAAGTTCGCCTGGAACCGTTCGGGCCATCTCTACCCGCAATGCCATCTGCAATTACTGCCAAAAGAAACAGTCATGGAAAGCCCAACACCCAACTAGGGACAACTGCTTTGCGAAGGCACCTGATCACAAAACACAAACACCAATGGTATGCACACATTAATAAAAGCAGCACACAAAAATAAACAGCCTTTTCGGCTGTTTGCTGCTGTTTGCGGCGGTGTGTTAAACAGTGAGTTAGGTCTGTCAGTGTGAAGCAGTACACTACTTACACTACCTGATCCATGTATACACACGCAAGAGGTTTTCAAGCACTTTATGCCTACAGTTTAGCAATGCAATTTGATTTCTGCCCTTTAGGGATTATGACCCTACTCTGTGTCAAATACGTCATTTTCCCAGGGATTTTTGGAATGTATCCTTATTCGCCATGCCCCCCTCCAGGTGTTAGAACTCTTGAAACATCTTTTCCATCACTTTTGTGGCCAGAAACAGTGTTTGTTCACCTGCCCATTGAAGTCTATTGCGGTTCGCTGAGTTCGTCGGTTCACGGACTTTTGCAGGAGTTCACGTCCGCAAACCCAAAATCTGAGGTTCGAGCCATCTCTAAAAAGCAATGCCTTTTTTCTGCATGATGGAGCACCATCATAAAGCCAAAGAGATAACTAAGTAGCTTGGTGGAAAAAAATTTTTTTTGGCTCCATGGCTGGAGAACTCCCCAGACCTTAACCACTTCATGTTCCGGAACTTCCGGACCCATCCCCTGTCCTCCACTCCACTCCCCTCCCCTCTCCTCCAGTCCCTGACAATTTTGGCATTTCAGCTGTGTCACTATCGATACAGCAATTTTGGCACTTCAGCTGTGTCACTATTGATACAGCAATTTTGGAATTTCAGCTGTGTCACTATTGATACTGCAAAAGCATTTATAATATTTATGCCATCTAAGTGATACATTTCTTTTTATTTTATTGTTTGGGGGGGGAGGGGGGCCGGATAACAGGCTCTTTCTTTGGGTAAAATGTTTTCAAGAATTGTTATATATATACATATATGTGTGTGTATATATATATTACAGAGGGGCTACAGCACACAACAGGAATGCAGTGACAGGGGCTCTTGGTTACGCTTTAACGCATTAAGGCTACTTGCACACCAAGACGTTGCGTTAGGTGCTACGTTAAGGTCGCATAACGTGCACCTAACGCAAGGCCTGGTGCTCTTCGATGTGGACGTCAGAGTGAGCCGCGTTATTCAGCTCACTCTGGCGTCCGTGATGCGTACTCTTGGATGCATGCGGCATCACGTGGTCCCGCCGGCCAATCGCCGCACAGAGCAGCCGCACCAGAAAGTAAACACTGCATGTCACAACGTGCAGTGAATATTAATTAGCCATGTGCCTGGCCGCTCTCCACTCCTCCCCAACATGACTGAGCATGTGCAAACAGTCTAACGCGGCTTAAGCCACTGTACCGCCGTAGCATGCTGCACTTTCTGGAGAACGTGCAGCGTTACATGTAACGCAACGTGGGCTTTGTGAACAGCCCACTTGTGTTACATTGCTGTGCGTTGGGGGAGCGTTACAGGCTGCACTAACGTGCGCCTGTAACGTCTTAGTGTGTAAGCAGCCTTAAAGAGGAACTGTAACATGAAAAGATCCCCTGGGGGGTACTCACCTCGGGTGGGGGAAGCCTCCGGATCCTAATGAGGCTTCCCACGCCGTCCTCCATCCGTCAGGGGTCTCGCTGCAGCCCTCCGTGGAGTCCGTGCAGCGGTGACGTCAATATTTACCTTCCTTGCTCCTGCGCAGGCGCTCTGACGGCTGTCGGCTCCGAACTACACGGAAATACCCGATCGCCGTCGGGTCCGCTCTACTGCGCAGGCGCAAGTGTCCTGCGCCTGCGCAGTAGAGCGGACCCGAATGAGATTGGGTATTTCCATGTAGTTCGGAACGGAAAGCCGCCACAGCGCCCCCGCTGGAGCCAGCAAAGGTAAATATTGAACTGACAGTCGGCACAGTCGCCGGCTGTTCGGAGGGCTGCGGCGAGACCCCCGTGGGACAGAGGACGGCGTGGGAAGCCTCATTAGGATCCGGAGGCTTCCCCCACCCGAGGAGAGTACCCCCCAGGGGATCTTTTTAATGTTACAGAGTCTCTAAGCTCACCAACTGTGCCAAAGTGTCCCCAATCTAGTGAGTCCTACTCTAACCAGGCAAAAATGCTAGTTTTTTTTATCAGTGTTCTAGTGGGAACCATACCAATAGCCCAATGGTCAACTAAATGGGAGAAAGGAAATTAAAAACAAAAATTATAAATAAATACCAAGGGATGAGCAGCACAAACCAAATTATATGCAATACTATGCAAAGCATGCACGCAGCCTGGAGATCCCCAGTCTCCATAAGAATTATATAAATACAGAGGGGCTACAGCACACAACAGGAAAGCAGTGACAGGGGCTCTTGGTTCTCTTGTTTAGCACAGTTAAGCATATAAATGAGCGGAGCTCATATTTCAGTCAGTAGCTAGTAGAAGGTGAGGTGTTTTTAATTTCCTTTCTCCCATTTAGTTGACCATTGGGCTTTTGGTATGGTTCCCACTAGAACACTGATAAAAAAACTAGCATTTTTGCCTGGTTAGAGTAGGACTCACCAGATTGGGGACACTTTGGCGCAGTTGGTGAGCTTAAACGCGTTAAAGCGTAACCAAGAGCCTCTGTCACTGCTTTCCTGTTGTAAATCCATTTTTTATTGAAAGCTAATAAAAGTAGTGCACTCACAATATAAAAACTTCTCATGCGCATATAAAAGATCCTCCTGAGCTCGTCCTGGTGTCTCCTCACTCTGCCTGGCACCGCCCTACTAGTTTCGTCCAATGACTCATCAGGGGCCCCTGATGAGTCATTGGACTAAACTAGTAGGGCGGTGTCAAGCAGAGTGACGAGCTCAGGAGGATCTTTTTATATGCGCATGAGAAATTTTTATATTGTGAGTGCACTACTTTTATTAGCTTTGAATAAAAAAACGGATTTACACTATGTTAAGCCTGTTTTGAGTCTTAGGCAAAGTGTGATATGAAGTAAAAGAACGCCAAACTCACCAAAAGCGCTGTTTGCTGACTTGCTTCTAGTTAGCAATACAATTCGGTGAGAGGCTTGATTTACTATAAGGTGGGTGCTTTGCTGTGTTAACGGGGAGCACGCAAGCTGGTGAGTATACCCTGCTATAGCAGTATCACACTATTGCCATTTCATTTCCTTTACATGTGGGGAGTGATAAGCCTGGAATATCTGGAGTGTGGAAACTTGAACCTACTGGCTGGGCCAGAAGTGCTTACTGCTGATTTTCATTTAATCAGCCATCCTATCTGGGGAGCATAATCTAATACCATTAAACTGGATGATTCCTGTGGAAAAATGCAAGTGTTAAGAAGTGTGAAGGACTTTTGCAAAGACTGTTTTTATATTTCTGTCTTATTACTTTTATGCTTTGCCTGGTTTGGCCGCTATTGTTCTGAGACAGTGATCTTGTACGGACATTTTTAGGGATTGCATGAATGTATGGAAATTGAGTCTAAAGTGGATGTCATATATTGTTGAGCGCTCTGCATATTATTCCAACTTTATTCATTCATTGACTATACATTCATTTTCTACAGCACTAGGTGCACCCCATCTACAAACACTTCATATATATATATAGTATTTAGGGAGCAGTGCACACCGATATCTCTACAATTTACTTTCTGTTTTAAGAAGGCAAAGTTCTTATTGAATGGGCATGGCCATGTCCAGTCCTTCATCTGCTCATAATCCTCCATCTCTGCCCCAAATGGTACACAACATGCTGATCAGCAGAGATAACCAGAATGCTTATACATGAAATGACCATCTCAAACAATCAACAATGATCATTTCAGATTACTACTACTGCAAGTATCTACATGCCTTTAGTGTTTGTTAGGCTGCCGTAAAAGAGACCTGAAGTGAGAGGAATATGGTGGCTGCCATATTTATTTCCTTTTAAACAATACTGGCAGTTGCCTAGCGTCTTCTTTAATGCATCAGTAGTGTCTGGACCACACATCTGAAGCATGCATGAAGCAAATCAACTACAAATACAGTCTCAATCATCTAATTTGCAAGCTTGTTTAGGATCTATGCCTAAAAGTATTAGAAGCAGAGAATCAGCAGGAAAGTCAGTACGGCCCAGTGCACACTGGGCGGATCCGCCGGCCGCATCCGCCTGAAAATCCGCATGGCTAATGTATCTCTATGGGCTGGTGCACACCGGCGGTTTGAGGTTTTTAGCAAGCCACAAACGTGCCTCTTGCTGCACGTTTGCGGTTTGCTAAAAACCTCAAACCGCCGGTGTGCACCAGCCCATAGAGATACATTAGCCACGCGGATGCTGATGCGGCCGGTGAACACCCGGCGGATCGCATCAAGATCCGCCCGGTGTGCACTGGGACTAAACTCTGTCATCCGCATCCAAAACCGCTAGCGTTTTGTGGATCTGCTAGCGGTTTTGGTGTGCACTAGGCCTAAATGCATATTGTTTAAAAAGAAAATAAATGTGGCAGCCTCCACATCCATCTTACTTCAAGTTAAGCTTCAACTAAAAAGCAAGTTTTGAAGCATGGAAGCACAGACAGTGTTGAAAAACACATTACCATGTTCATATTAGCATTTATTCACATCTTTAAAATCTTATTAGGCTTTAAAAATGCCAGAGCAAATTTAATTTAAAGACTTGAGACTTAAACTTGCTTAGAAGGAACATGTCTTTACAGTAAACAAATATCAAAGTATTTCAGAATATAATGTTCAGTTTTTTTGCAGTTTGAAACATAGCCCATTAATTATTGCTTAGAGCAAAATCCTATGGCTGGGCAGCAAAATGTAGATGGTAGCCCAGATTCTGAATCAAATAATGCAGTGACCCACTTAACAGTGGCGCAAAATCAGTAACTCTGCATAGAAAGGAAATAAATAGATTTTTGAATTAAAGTGAACCGAACAACATGAATCCCAGTACTATTTCTGTAAGAGAAACAGGTCAGGTATGGTATGCTTTATATTAAGGTTTTATCGAGTAGGCTCCAAAGACTTGGGAACTAATGTCACACCCTTGCTTTTGTTAATTTATTTTGCATTGTGCATAGTTTTGTTAGTTCGCTGTGCTTTTTATCAGTAATGATCGTAATCAGCAAAATTACGATTTCGCAGAATTTCACGTACGCCTATACGTAAATACGATTTGCAAACTAAATTGATTTACTCACTCGTAGTTACACATAAAAATGTGCGTAATTTTGCGAAATTTCGCATAATTTTGTGCCGAATTTGGAGGTTAATAGCAAAGCCTCCATACATGCTACTGACACCAAAATTGCTAACTCTGTTAAAGGGAATAGTGGGTACAAGGGAAAAAAAGAATTTTGGTTTTTAAACTTTGAAAAATTACAGTGAAAAATCCATTTTTCTTTTCATTTTTAAAATCGATTTTCTCAAAAACTACAAGGTCTTTTTGAAACATTTTTTTTTTACTTGTACTCAATATTCTCTTTAACATATGTACCAATGTAGCAATAGCATGTACGGGGGCTTTGCTATTAACTGTCAAAGTCGGCACAAAATTTCACAAAATTGCGCAAAAAATACGTGAAAAATTATGCAAAATTATATATATTTATATATGTATGTATGCGTGTGTGTGTGTGTGTGTGTGTGTGTGTGTGTGTGTGTGTGTGTGTGTGTGTGTGTGTGTCTCTATATACATATATATACATATATATACACACATATATATATATATATATATATATATATATATATATATATATATATATATATATATATATATATATATATATATATATATACACACACATATACAGTGGGTTGCAAAAGTATTCGGCCCCCTTGAAGTTTTCCACATTTTGTCACATTACTGCCACAAACATGCATATATTTTATTGGATTTCCACGTGAAAGACCAATACAAAGTGGTGTACATGTGAGAAGTGGATCGAAAATCATACATCATTCCAAACATTTTTTACAAATTAACTGCAAAGTGGGGTGTGCGTAATTATTCGGCCCCCTGAGTCAATACTTTGTAGAACCACCTTTTGCTGCAATTACAGCTGCCAGTCTTTTAGGGTATGTCTCTACCAGCTTTGCACATCTAGAGACTGAAATCCTTGCCCATTCTTCTTTGCAAAACAGCTCCAGCTCAGTCAGATTAGATGGACAGCGTTTGTGAACAGCAGTTTTTAGATCTTGCCACAGATTCTCAATTGGATTTAGATCTGGACTTTGACTGGGCCATTCTAACACATAGACATGTTTTGTTTTAAACCATTCCATTGTTGCCCTGGCTTTATGTTTAGGGTCATTGTACTGCTCGAAGGTGAACCTCCGCCCCAGTCTCAAGTCTTTTGCAGTCTCCAAGAGGTTTTCTTCCAAGTTTGCCCTGTATTTGGCTCCATCCATCTTCCCATCAACTCTGACCAGCTTCCCTGTCCCTGCTGAAGAGATGCACCCCCCCGAGCATGATGCTGCCACCACCATATTTGACAGTGGGGATGGTGTGTTCAGAGTGATGTGCAGTGTTAGTTTTCTGCCACACATAGAGTTTTGCATTTTGGCCAAAAAGTTCCATTTTGGTCTCATCTGACCAGAGCACCTTCTTCCACATGGTTGCTGGGTCCCCCACATGGCTTGTGGCAAACTGCAAACGGGACTTCTTATGCTTTCTGTTAACAATGCCTTTCTTCTTGCCACTCTTCCATAAAGGGCAACTTTGTACAGTGCATGACTAATAGTTGTCCTATGGACAGAGTCTCCCACCTGAGCTGTAGATCTCTGCAGCTCGTCCAGAGTCACCATGGGCCTCTTGACTGCATTTCTGATCAGCACTCGCTTTGTTCGGCCTGTGAGTTTAGGTGGATGGCCTTGTCTTGGTAGGTTTACAGTTGTGCCGTACTCCTTCCATTTCTGAATGATCGCTTGAACAGTGCTCCATGGGATGTTCAAGGCTTTGGAAATCTTTTTGTAGCCTAAGCCTGCTTTAAATTTCTCAATAACGTGATCCCTGACCAGTCTTGTGTGTTCTTTGGACTTCACGGTGTTGTTGCTCCCAAGATTCTCTTAGACAACCTCTGAGGCCGTCACAGAGCAGCTGTATTTGTACTGACATTAGATTACACACAGGTGCACTCTATTTAGTCATTAGCACTCATCAGGCAATGTCTATAGGCAACTGACTGCACTCAGATCAAAGGGGGCCGAATAATTATGCACACACCACTTTGCAGTTATTTATTTGTAAAAAATGTTTGGAATCATGTATGATTTTCGTTCCACTTCTCATGTGTACACCACTTTGTGTTGGTCTTTCACATAGAATTCCAACAAAATTGATTCATGTTACTTGCATACTTTTGCAGCTCACTGTATATATATATATATATATGTATATATATATATATATATATATATATATATATATAGAGAGAGAGAGAGAGAGAGAGAGAGAGAGAGAGAGAGAGAGAGGAGAGAGAGAGAGAGAGAGAGAGAGAGAGAGAGAGAGAGAGAGAGAGAGAGAGAGAGAGAGAGAGAGAGAGAGAGAGAGAGAGAGAGAGAGATAGATAGATAGACAGGGCCGGCGCTACCATAGAGTCAAAGGGGGCAATTGCCCTAGGACATAGAGCCTGTAGGGGCCCCCCAAGGTGTCTCCCCCCAACTTAACTGTTGTTCCCCGATGCCCCTGCAGAGTCTTTAGCTGAGTTAGATGGTGTCAGCCCCTGCCTCAGGGTCCTTGGGTGGAAATTTGGCTGCAACAAAGGGTCTCTACTGACGATTTTTGATTGGGGGTGTCTACTGGGGGGGCCCCAGGGTTAATCTTGCCCGGGGGCCCCATTGTTTCTTAGTACCAGCCCTGTAGAGATATATATATATATAGATAGAGAGAGAGAGATAGGACTGCCATATTCCAATTTAATCTACCTTTTAAAGGGGAACTGAAGAGAGAGGTATATGGAGGCTGTCATGTTTATTTCCTTTTAATCAATACCAGTTACCTGGTGGCGCTGCTGGTCTATTTCTCTGCAGTAGTATCTGATTAAAACCAGAAACAAGCATGCAGCTAGTCTTGTCAGATCAGACTTATAAGTCTGAACCACTGAAACACCTGATCTGCTGCATGCTTGTTCAGGGGCTATGGCTAATATTATTAGAGGCAGAGGATCAGCAGGGCTGCCAGGCAACTGGTATTGTCTAAAAGGAAATAAACATGACAGCCTCCATATACCTCTCTCTTCAGTTCCCCTTTAAGTTTCTGATTGCCATTTTCATTAATTCTAGAAAGATCCACTCCGTCTAAAATTCCTTTTATTTATAGCTCTTTAAAGCATGGGCAAAACATTAA